>NC_070600.1:10581670-10736670 GCF_027409825.1 Scomber japonicus | reverse complement strand
AGAATAGCGGTTAATAGTTTTCTGGTAGCTGAAAAGGAGAGAGACATAGAGACAGACTGAGAGAAAGAGAGAGAGAGAGAATGAGAGAGAGAGAGGGAGAGAGAGAGAGAGAGGGAGAGAGAGAGGGAGAGAGAGAGAGAGAGCGTTGTGGTGGGGCTCGGCCTTGTGTAGCAGGCCTTGTCTGGCCCTCGGCCCAACATTACAGCACTAGTCCCTCTCTGCTCCCTCCAAAACCGTCTCTTTCACACACACAAAAGGCCGACCTGGAGTGCAGAACTGCAGGTAGGAACGCACCAGAGGGGAGATTAGCTCGGTTTCGTCTGAAATTCAAAGCCCATGCCACGTTTCCCCCCTTGGTTTGCCTATATTTAGTTAAGCCTCCTCTCTCTGGATAGTCATGTAGCAAAAGCCCTGAAGGAAACAACACCCAGACACAACGTTTAAACACAAGAAAACTGAGATCGGGTCAAACGAAGCCGCTCTCCCGCGTTTGGTTCGTCTTTTGTCTTTTTACCGTTTTTGTCAAAAGGAAAAAAAAACTCTGAATGTGTGCATGCTCCCTCATCTACTCACCCACACAGGGATACATGCACACACACGCACACACACACAATTACCTCCGAACCCACACACACACAAACACACACACACACACACACACACACACACACACACACACACACACACACACACTATGACTTACCCACTGAGACTTTGAGGCAACTGGCACACACACAGCCATCAGCTATCGGGGTAAAGCGCCGAAATCTCCGCCGTTCATTGTGCCGGATCCCTCAGTTGCTGCACGCAGTATGTCCACATATCCTCTCTGTAGAGAAGGGCAGAGAAGGAGCTCGGATTCAGTCACACGGCTCTGCACTCCCTGCAAGGAGTAGGCGGGCACGCCAGCGAGAGACCCATTCAGAGTCCCAGAAAGTGCCAGCCTCCCCTGTCTGCCTGAGCGCCTTGTCTATATGTCTGTCTGCCCATCTGTCTGCCCGTCTGTCTGGTTTCTACCCTGTCAATCTGGCCACCTCACCCCAAACCCCGTCTCTAAGCCTCCGGGTAACCTGCCTAACCTCAACTGCTTTCTAATATTTACAAACCGGCTCCCCTCGCACTCCCCTGTCTGCCACCTCCTAGTCTGAGACTGTCAGGGCCCGCCACAATGGGGAGGCCATGTGGGTTTCCCATGGAGTCGCGTGTTCCTCCCGTCTGGCAGCTAACAAGGCTTTGAATGAGGAATGTTAGCAAACAGAGCCACTGAATGTCGGGTGAATGCTAAGCCAGGCAGCCAGTCAGATCGCAGCACTGGCCCAGGCATATGAATAATGCAGAGGACTCAACAGGGAGGAGAGGAGGCAAAGCTCCGCCTCCCACTGCCCCTTCTAAACTTCACCCGCCCCTCCTTCTTTTCCCCGCTCGAAACTCAAATGCCTTCACGGGAGCAAGAGAGCAGAGAGAGAGAGACGGAGAGAGAGAGAGAGAGAGAGAGGGAGGGAGGGAGGAGGGGGGTGGCGGCTCAGGGGGAGAGAGAGAGAGAGAGAGAGGGAGAGAATTCAAGATCTCTGCTGCTACTCACTCATGCAATTAAAACAAGTCCTGCAAGAGGAGAAGAGTTACACATGCACACACATGTAATTACTACAAATCAGTTCTTGAAACATGCCACTTTTTCCCCTGTCGTTGGGAACCATCTCGCTCTTTTTTTGGCTTTTTGTGTCTTTTGTTTGGAATTGGCACCTGTCCCAGAAAAAGCCCCGTTGCCGCTCCGCCCTCCTGCTCCCCTTTCACTGGAGACTGCCCACGAGAGAGAGAGAGAGAGAGAGAGAGAGAGAGAGATAGAGATGGGGAGTGAGAGAGACAGAGAGAGAGAGAGAGAGAGAGCGTGAGGAAGAGAGGGTGGGGCAGAAAACCCAAAAGAGGGAGAGGTTTAGAGATGGAAAGGGTGAGGAGGGTGGAGGGTGAAGGAGATAAGAGCACAGGAAAATACATGAGAAATCATCTGTTGAAATCCAGAAACATGCACACAGGTAACATGAAATCAAGCAGATGGCCGCACACTGCGCCTAAAAAACAAAAACTGCCGTCTTCGTTCCTCAGCTTTGGGGAGGACTCCCGAGAAAAAAAAAAGAGAAAAAAAAAAGAAAAAGGGGAAGCGTGGCGAGCAATCAAGAAACACGTGCTCACAAAAAAAAAAAAAAAAAAAGCCCTTTCGCATCACGACGGGACACGAACCAAAAACCACTGATTCGACCCAGTCCAGTTTAACTCTACTGACAACGGCCCAGAAGCGGCAAAAGCTGGGCGACTGTGTGCGGTCGGCGCCCGCCAAGTCAAGGAAACGGCGGTCCCCGAAAATGTCTTCGCAAATGGCGCGCCGATGTTGAAGTAGGAGTAAAAGCAAAGCCACTTGTTGCATGATATTGAGGAGCAGATCTTGCAGAGAGAAGCAAGAGCAGGCAGAGGGTTAAAATCCTGGGACTGGGAGTAGTAAAAAATCCCTCCCTC
Organism: Scomber japonicus; assembly: GCF_027409825.1. NCBI lineage: Eukaryota > Metazoa > Chordata > Actinopteri > Scombriformes > Scombridae > Scomber > Scomber japonicus. Next base: position 10,734,159 of record NC_070600.1, on the reverse strand, counting down.
TTTTGGCACAGACTAGCTAAAGGGGAGGGCCCGCCTGTAGAAATAGCAGCAGAGCGTTTTTCCCCTCTTTTTTTTTTTTTTTTTTTTTTCAGAGCTGCAGCGTCCTAGTCTACCCTCTCGCATGTGGCCGGGACCCAGGGAGAGAGGAGGAGGAGAGCGATGGATAGAAAAAGAAGCAAGAGCCGAGAGGGGAGGGGGCGAGAGAGGGGAGGGAGGAGAGCTGTGAGTGGAGGAGAAAGAGCTCAGCTGATGATGAAACAGGGGACGTGTGGGAGTGCGTGTGCGCTATGCGTTTTCATCACCGGCATGACGTGCGCGTGCACAAGACTGGGGGGGGGTGAGGAGGAGGAGGAAGGGGGGGTGTGGTGGGGTGGGGGGGGGGGGTAGTGCACTTCTCCTGAGGAGGAGAGTCACAGCAAACACTCACAAATGATTAAAGGATTCTGGGACAACTTGCAACACCTAACTTTAAGATTCATGGGAAAGATTAACAATTCATCTTTTCATTTCAGAGCTGCTTTGACCTAGATGTCCCTTTCCTTTCCACAACACACCCGTGGAAGCGATGACTCTCACCTAATAAAGGCCGAAAACGATGAACGATGAATGAATCAATGATCCCTGATGAATATTATCTTGACTTCCTGTTTCTTTTCCTCCGCCTCACACAACGTTAATGGGTTGAAATGCTACATTGGCACGCAATCAAAGCCAGATAAGCACCTGGGTGCGACTGCCCTGCTATGATTGCAACAGTGAGCCATGCTGTAAAATCCTGTAATATTTACCGCAGTGCACCCGCCATGTGCCATTACTAGGCCACCCTCGCCTTGCTTGGCGAACAGGCAGCAGCAGCCCGTCCTGCGTGCGAATAAGGAGAGGAGAAATGTCGGGCAGTAACCGAACGATAAAATGGACTCTGCTGATGACTCTGCTCGTGTCCTGCACCCTCCTTCCCCCTCCGCCTCCCCCTTTAGTGTCCAGCCTATTCTGTCCTCCACCCTTTCTTGTCCTTTCAGTAGCACTGTTATAGCCTACAGTAATAAACAGCTCTGCTCTGACCAGCTAGTGTTAATTTAAGCCTGCATGAGGAGGATCTTTTTTTATGTTTTTTGAGCCAGATACCACCCCTGCTGTCTTTCTCTCTCTTCCCCCCTTTCTCTCTCTCTCTCTCTCCCTCTCTCCCCCTCTCTCATGCACACCTACCAACCTCCTGCATCAGCCTGCTGAAGGTTATTCACACCCCGTCCGGTTTCCACCAAACTTCCCTCCCCAAAACTTCTCTCTGTGGCCAAAATGCTGTAATGCCCCTTAGCTGTTTGCAACAGATTCCCCATGGCAAAAAAAAAAAGAAAAAACCCAACTTCCTCTCTTTTTGGACGCCATTCCCCTCCCCTCCAGTCTCCTTCCCTCTTTCCCAAAAGAAACCCAGAACTCAGCACAGGCAAATTTTTTCCCCTCTTCTCTCCCCAAAGTAGCAGCCGCACAAAAGAGAGGGGAAAAAGGGAAAACTGTCCAAAAAAACGGCGGATCTAACATCATGGAGCACGGCTAGCTGGTCTTGATTTCAGTCTTTATCTTTATTCCTCACGTACAGTCTGAGAGAGAGAGAAAGGGTGGAGGGTGGTGGGGGGAGAGTTGCGCTTATTGGAACAAATAAAAGGTGTGGAAACCTCCGAATATCTGCGCTCATATGTGTGTGTGTGTGTGTGTGTGTGTTTTATGGTGGAGAAGCAGACGAAGAGCAGAGCGAGGTACGAGCGAATGAGCAGCAAAACTAATATGGCCGCTCGGTTTAGTTGCAGTCTCTCCTGCCTCCTCACTCTCGGTCTTGGAGGCTGAAAGAAAAGGCGTTACGCTGCTGTGTGTGTGTTTCTATCTCCGAGAGAGAGAGAGCGAGAGAGAGAGAGAGAGAGAGAGAGAGAGAGAGAGAGAGAGAGAGAGAGAGAGGGAGACAGAGAGTGAGTGCACTTGTCTTGCCTAACTCTCCTCAGCTTTCCACAGACTCAAATGAAACTCAGGTTGTGTGTGTGTGTGTGTGTTGTGTGGCGTGCTGCACTATCCGCATATCAAAAACACACACAAGGCAACAAACGCGAAAAAAACTTTGTCGTGAAGGAAAAAAAGAAAAACGGGAACGGGGTGACACAGGAACTGGGGTTGCTAACGGAGAGGGGGAGGGGGAGGGCGGGGGGTGGGTGTTCACAACATGATGATTCCCAGTTTATCAAGACATATATTCACTCGTGTCCCCTTGATGAAGAAAAACGGATCGAGCTCCCAGTCATCCGATTGAACCCCCGGTGACGTCACATCTCGCCATGTCTTTTAACCAATTGCGATGGCTGCGGGCTTAAAACGCCACTGCTAAACTGCGTGCTGAATATAAATCAAACAATGGTGTAAACGAACGCATGTTTCATCAGCAATTTCAAGAGTCCCTCAGCCCTCCTCATCTATCTGAGACACTGTTTCTGCGAGTCAGTTGTTTACCATCTAACATGTGGCAGGAATTCAAAAAACTTGGCAGAGCCTGTTGCACCGTACGTCGTGGAGAGTTCACTTGAGGATACGGCTCTGGTTTTGGCTCAGCTGCCAACTTCTGACACTGTAGCCCTCTGCGCGGCCTCGCCCCTGCAGGAGCGGCCTGCGTAATGCTGCCATTGATGAAACTCTCATATTAACAACCTCATTTATGACACCTCCAAGAGTCCCGACCACACTCCTTTTTTTTTTCCCTCTTTCTTTTCCTCGTGGGTAAACTTCACCTACAGGTTAAATGGGAGCTGTGAGTGTGTAAAAAGCAGAATGCATTGTTGACACTTGATATGCATGCGAGTCACATTTTAAAGCTGAATCATTGAAGGTGAAGCTAAATAAAAAGCATTCAGGATTGCCACATGGGCTCTCAGAATATGCCAAAAATCAACTATTTGCAAATGGAGAGGACACAATCAAATAAAGCTACTAGAGTAAATGTGTCAATGATACACAGCTGATGTTGCACAGTGGCAACCTGGCAGCGTATGTCTCACTGTCAAAATGAGTTGTGGCTCACTCACGAGCTGAAACAATGGAGTTGTTGATTCACTTGTCTTATCAGACTACCGGCGCCTTCACATCTTTATGAATCATCCTGCAAAATCCACTGCTACAAACACCAGCAATCAGCATACACACATTCAATTTATAGTGCTCACTGACACTGTTCACCAGCAACACATGCAGTGCTGGAGAATAATATGAGCCACAGTATTTTTAACGCTTGACCGCAAAAAAAAATGTCCAATTATACACAAATCCTAACGTAAATTGTAATTAAATAAATGGTGACAGTTATTTTTTCTAATAGAAATTAGAGTGAATTAGTAGACACACAATGTTCTCTTTGAGGGAAACTCATCATGACACACTGCAATAAAAAAATAATCTATCTCTGCACAAAAAATGTCATCTTTTCAATGTACTTGTGTAGATTTTAGTTTGCAGAGCATGACACGCAGTTCAGTAAGTAAAAGCAGCTGCCACTAAAGAGAGATGTCACCCTCTCTGTAGTAGCTGCCTCACTCAATACATGACTTACTACCTTTTAAATGCCAGAGTTCGCCTCTTATTTGAAAGCTTAAGACGTTGTGCTGAATGGTCATAAATCACACAAATAACCCTGTTGTATTTTCACACTATAAGTTACAACCAGCTATATGTTCACACTGTGGCGAACACACACACACACACACACACACAAACACACACACACACACACTTCCTTCTCTCTTCGGTGACCGGTGCGCCGGGCCGGCTCCCTCTACGAGGTGGTCTGCTGAGGGGCCCCTCGGCAGCACGCGCCTCGACAACTTCTCTATTACAGCCGTGACCCCTAAGGTCAGTCTCTGAAGGGTTCTGAACAAAGGCCACGACCCCGGGGTCAGAAGTGTAACGCCGGGGGCAGGCCGGGGCCCCACGGCAAAGGGAGCGTGCTGTTTGCTTTGAAAGGTAAGGATCACTAACACAGAGGCCTAATAAGGATTAAGGGGCCATCCCCTTTGGGATGTCACTCTGGGGCCTCATACATCAGTCTCTATTAACCTCCGTGACCTCCGGCGGCCATTATGGGGCCACGGGTCACAGTCGCTCGCGCTGCAGAGCTGTAAAAGCTAACGTCGCATGCAGCCTCTAACACGGGTGTTGCTGATTACGTTGACAAATTGTTTTAAGAGGTAAAAGCCTGTTCAAAAAAGACACCGTCCTCCTTTTAAGGAGCTTTTCCTGCTGGCTGAGCTTTAAACTTATTGTAGCTGGCAGATTTAAGAGTGTAAGGAAGACATTTTAAGGTAAAAAAGTCAAGTTCTCCATCAGGTGACCTGTTTCGGAAATAAAAGAAAAGCCTGAGAGGTCTCATACATAAATTAATATACATCTTAAAATAATGTGACAGCAATAGAATTTATTTTTCCACTATGATTAAGAGCCAGAGAGAGTTTTAGTAAAACTTTGATAAAAGCAGGTGAGCAACAGCTGAGAGGCAGAATCACAAAATGGAGGACAGGAGGAGAGAACATGGCGGCTCGAGTGATGAAGTCACTGACACACTGCTTATAATTTGCCAAAACAGCACTCTCTATACAACGTATCTCTAGAAGTAAAACAAAATGATTTTTAATAAATAGCAAACCTGAAACACACAGTGAATTGACTGTAAGAGATACTAACATCCATTCCCTGGGTCACTTTAGGACCAGACTGACACAGAGGTTAACCCTGTGAGGAACAAAGTGTGAACATACATCTATCTGCTTTTATTCCGCTTGGTGTTCATATTATAATAAATCATTTCTTCTTTTTGCTGGAAAGATGTAAAGAACAAAACAAGTATTTTGGTTGTTTTAAAGTTAATAACAAGGATGAAATATGATGATTTTATGCCATGATGAGGAAGAAAAGAGATGACTTCTGTGTGAAGGCTATTTTTTTCTTTCTTTCTTAATATTACAGTTATTCACTGAATGCAAGCAAATATTTAAAAAAGAGGAAAAGACAAACCAAACATGTACCTTATTTATATATATTTATATATATATATAAATATAAATCTTGACGTATATAACGGTATTATTATAATAAAAAAGGACCACAGGTTAAATAATTTGTAATATAATAAAAGCCACAATAACCAGCATTCACTAAGTTAAAAAAAAAAAAGCAGGCAATTTCAGTCTGTGGTCAAAATGATTGTTTTTTCCTACTCTGGATTAATTTCTTTTTAAATCACTGGATCCATTTATGAATTACTTACTTGGCAGAATATAAAACTTGGGATATTTTATGTATATAAAAAAAGAAAAGTTCTATTCTACATTTCATTTTAACCTAATAAGATCAAACTAAATGCTAGTGGATGCTGAAAAGGACAAAGCTCTTTTTCCAACACAGCTTGGGTGTAATTTAGGAATAAAAAGCACATCATTTAGTTTCTCTTACATTCTGCAGGACGTCCTTTCCTCACTAATTTAACTTTGACCCTTCTGCATAAACTCAACTCTGTAAAATAATATCGGCAAAGTTAAAAACGCTGTGCCCTGCTGTTCTGTTCAAGTCCCATCATTAATCATTCACATTTAAAAATATATATTAGTACTACTGTTTAAAAATTACAATATAGCAATTTTAGAAAGTAGTCGAGCTGCAGTTTGAGATGGAAACACTTAGAAAGGAAAAAAGAATTTCTCTCTCAGCCTGTGCAATTAAAAAGAAGAGAGGAGGCTGATATATAGCAGTGCCACAACATGTTCATATGACACTTTAAATCTCTGAAATAAAAAAAAGTGGAAGACTAAAAATACATAGTAATTATACAAGAAATAAGCGTCTGCCTCTGTGTTTAAAATCATCTCAATTTTAGACCTATCAGACTTTTTCAATGTGTAATTACAAACTCTCCTTTTTCAAATCATTATTACAAATTGCTCAGAGCTTATTTTTCAATCTTTTATATTCAAACTCAAAGAATTAAATACACATATTCATTTTTTTTACTCTACAAAAATGATTCTCATTACTTTTTCCTCTCCAAAATATACAACAGAGGAAATCAGCTGAGGGAAAGTCTAAATAAAGTACAAGCCTTGCAAAGGTCAGAGGAACGCTCTCAAGTGTTTTCCTACCTCAGTCTGCACTTATCAGGGCCACTAACTGAGCACTTTGATACAAACTGTATTTCTTTGATAATCATTAAGCCACTCACCTCTGAAAAGCGAGCTTCTCTCTGTGGAGGGAGCCCATTCGGCAGCAGAGTAGAGCAGAGCAGAGCAAAGGTTGGAAAAGGGGGAGAGAGACGAAATGGACCTGCGCTCCATAGAGACAAGTGTCCTAAACAGCTTTTTTTAAAAACAGCCAAACAGACAATAAATCCCAAACAAGCAGCACTGTGACAGCCTCACAGCTCATCCTTTTTTCAGCCTCTTCTCTCATTTAAGTAAGGGCAGAGCTGCTTTGGGAAAATCATCGTCCTACTTTCAGTTAACCATGAGCCTCCCCTCTCTAGGTCATTTTGCAACTGCCAGGTTTATTAGAAAAGTTTGGTTTCTAATTTAGCTAACAGAATACACTGCCCATCTCGAGGACATTAAAAAAAATGTAATTACATGGATCTTTATCTGGGGAACAGAGAGGCCACTCTGATCCTTGGCAAAAAGGGCTTTTTTAAAAATGTAATTTACTGTATAATAACTGTTTGGAGCATTGTAAAATTTAATTTACAACAAAACTCATGCTGCAATCCTCGTCACCTTGCTCTTAATCAGGCTTACATTCATTTTTTTTCATTGTGAGGCATCGAAATATTCTGCGATGCTACATGACACAGGGAAAAATGCTCTGAATGCGAAGTCAAGTGCTCTCAAGGCTCCAACAATTCAGCTCCAACATTAATGTCATTCTTGCACACACAGCTACTCTCAAATAACTCGTTATTAATAACCCCACAAAAAAACAACGGTAAATTACAAAATGCAGGCAGGCAACCAAAAAAAAAAGAGCAATTAAAAATATATTTTTAAACTTACCCATTCATTTAAAACTTACCCCTCCTCCCAGCATACACACACACACACACACACACACACTCTCTCCCTCTCACACACACACACACACACACATCTCTCTGGATTCCTGGGTACTTACTGCTCACATTTCGGGGGGCCATCCTGCATTAATAAATAATCATTTTTTCAGCTCTTATCAAACATCAGCTAACATGCAGGTCTCTGGCATTCTCAGGGTGTGGTACCACCTCTTAAAGGGTTCGGACCTGCTGTTTGTTCTAGTTTATTGCCACGTCACAGAGCCACTGCATCCTGGATGGGCCTGCGTGACCTAGCTCGGCCCAGATAGGAGCCCTACGCACCCCAGCCCCCATCGGGACCGTACACCCACATGTCATACAAGGAGGGTGGTAGTGGTGGTGGAGGAGGAGGAGGAGGAAGAGGAGGAGGAAGAGGAGGAGGTGGTGGTGGTGGTGGAGGGGGCGGTGGTGGATGTGAAGGCATATTTTATTTAATTTCAAGTGCAACCTTTGTATCCTTACTATGAATCACCCCCCCCCCACTCTGTTCTCTTCTTTTAACAGAAAATTGCCATTTATCTGAGTGAGTGACAGCATGTTCGTTTCAGTGGTATCCAGTTCAGCTGACTAAGGGTTTAGGAACGCTCCAAATAGACTGTTTGTTTGATTTCATATCGACCACGAGTCTGCACACACATGCTCTCGGATTCACACACACATGCACGCACACGTCTGGAGTTGTCTGGGTTACACAGAGTAACAGGAGGCACGCGAGTGTGTCTACACGAAAAAACCTACGGTATCGGCGTTAAGCGAGCAGGAAATTCACAATTCACATTGAACACTCGACAAATCGCTGTGTGTTTTAAATAAGAAAAACATTTGCAGGAGGGGGAGGACAGCGTGTGACTTAATGATCTACTCAAGGACGTTCGTATCGCACGCTAAAATTGAAAGATGAGGAGCGCTAATAGGTCGAAGCGTCTACAAGCTGCCCCAGCCGTCGAGTCTCGGTGCAAGTGATTTATCTTTAATTGGATTTTACAGAAGGGTCTCCCAACGGGAGCCGGCGGACTCATTTCTGAACTGTCCCCCACAACTTCATGCAAAATGTACAGACAAATAAGTAAAGTTGAAAATGCAATTAGACGGAAATGTGAAAACCATCCTACATCTGACCTGTATTAATTGTTGCTTCCTAAATCTCCACAGCTGCACTGCAAATATTCATCTGCATATTTTTACATATATTTCCTGTGAACACTGTTTATTTGTTTTGTTCTCTGGTCTTCTCCCATTCATGGCTGACCTCAATATTAACCCCCAAATCATTGTTAAAAAATGGAGCCCTGATCTAATTCTTCAAACAATGTATAGCATTCATTTTGCTTTAACAAAGTTTGACCTGAACATACAACAGATCTGTCAGACAATTTCAACTATCAAACAAACATTAAACTAAAACTATACTCTCATTTTAATATAACACTTTTGTTTTTAATTGTATTTTCTGAGGACTTTTCACTGACTGAAATATCCCCACAAATGCCAAACACACAAGTCAGTAATAAACCACTGGCTCTTACGTTAAATCAAGTGTTGTTTCTTTCCTAAAAGTATTAACTCACTGTAGTGTCTGCTGCAGTGTGCAGTCTAGTGAGAGGGGAGAAGAGACGCTGGCTCTCAGGGGTTAAGATGCTAGCAGTCATGTGCCTGTCGGCTGCAACAAAAGCCTGCCTATGTAGGGTGCATACAGATGGAGTGAGCTCCTTTGTGTGCAGCGTTTCACACGTCGCAGCCTCAGAGCTGCCAGGTCTGGCTCTCTGGGCCTGGCTGCAGGCCTAGCTAGCAGCTTGTAGCACCTGACGCTGGGCTCTCACTTTGCTTTTCTTTGCTTGGGACCCGAGTACACTAAGTTTTTGAAAGATAATGGAACAGAAGTCCAAATAGTGGGTCACACAGCTCAACACAAACAATTGCAACAAAATACAGCACAGCAGAGCACGGCGCTGTGGCCAGGCGGGCTCAGATCAGCATGACAGGAGCAATTGTAAGCATGGCTCCCACTCAGATCTGCCACAAAATATTAGATTTTCCCCTCCTCTGCTGTCCATCAAACCCCCCGGTAAAATACTCTCCAAGACCACTTGTGATGTGCTGATATAAATACAACCAGTGCACGTTTCAATCATGTGTACAGTGTGTTGTATATAATGTGTGCATAGTTTTGTACCCTACTATATACACTGAGTCTGTGTATGTCTGTATATTCTGCTATATTTATGCTATGTGAGCCAAGTCGCCAAGGCAAGTTCCTTATAGTGTACATGTTAGTGTACACAGTGATTATACTAGCTAAGACCTGGAACAAGCTTTAAGATGGGAGCAAAGTATTTCACAAGCAAGAATCTCGACGGCCACAAATCTTTTTTTTTTTTTTTTTCAGCTTTTCTCACATCTTGACAAATATTACAGAAATTAATCTTACCCCTTTAACATTGAAGAAATCCATTTTTGTATATGTTTTGTCTGCGGGGCATTCATGCGCGCTGTCTTCCTGTAGTCAGGCATAAAATACACAGTGAATCCTTTCTTTAGCTTTACACGGTCAACTAAATATACTCAATCAGAAATAATTCATTGTGGACAGTTGCACATATCGAGATTTTGCTATTGACACTAACAAATCCAGACGTATACAGCTCAAATGAGGTGTCACGAAAGAAAATCCAATCTCTTACACCTGTATTTAAAATACACAAAAACTAAACTTTGTGGAGGGCGTTAAGTTTCATCCTTCATTGTAAAGTAAATGCCAGAAATGCATTTAGGGGCATGTCACTGTGGTAAACACCGACCGCATGTCCTGCTTTTTCTTGCTCAAGGTTATTACATGTTGATAAAACTCCAGTGCAAATAAAAAAGGATAAAAGAGGCTGAGGGAGATTTTGCTAAATTGATAAACCCCTGACATTTTTTGAAAATAGACTTATACGACATGCATCTGTCAACAATGCGTTAATGTTAAATCTGACAGTACAGTATATGTACTCATGCACCACTCAGATTGATGCTCTTACCTAGAGTAAGTTTAGCACGTGGAGGACGGGACGGGACGGGGGGGGGGTTCTGTCCTGCCTGAGGACCCTTCAACAGCACACCTGGCTGTTATGGGAATAAAGCTTTTGACATTTTAAATGCAGGACCATTTCTGTGAGCACCAAGACACCCCGCTGCCCTGACTGCACTTGAAACCCACATAAAGTGGATAAAAATGCTGTGCTGGACCAGGATTATTGTATTATTTCAAGTGCATAGCCTGCTGCTAAGTTCACTTTTGAAAAAATATCATTACGTATATAAGCGTGTAGTCGATACAAAAACACTTGTTCGCTGTTGATTTTGGACTGTGAAAGCCCCAAGTGAGCCACATGAGCAACAGAGGCTACACTCAGAATAAAAAATTAAAACCATAAAAAGTCAATTCCGCCATCCTTCCAAAAATCACAATAAATCGTTAATGAGAAGGTTCTCTGTTCTCTCTAGATAGGCTTACTGGCACAAAAGCAACTATTTTACAGTGTTAGAAACAATATTTGATGTAATGGGTTTGCAAAAAGCACTTCCACACAAATTAGCAGGCTGGTGTTACAATAAGTAGGGTTACCAAATATCCTGTAAAATATGGAATCGTAAATTACAGAATAGTTATTGTAATTGGAAACTATAAGACTGTATTGAACTGATAATGTTACTTTTGAAAATCTCTTCAGTATGGGAGAGAAATATTACAGGTTAGACTACTGAGACAGGGTGATTTGTATGAGATAGGAGGAAACCCTCCTGCTCTGTTTATTCCTTCGGCCAATGTCACTACATCACTTGTAGGAGTCTGTTTAAGGGACACGCTCGGCCGTCAAACTGATATGGCGTCCCGTTTCCGTGACGGCAAGCACGTAGTAAACATGTCGAGCACCCAGTGAACCGATCTGCAAAGTTAAGTATGTTATGGTAAACTTTACATCTAAACCTCCAGAGAAGCAGCAAGGTGGTGAAAATGACATCAAACAAGCTAACGTTAGAGTGGTGCAGGCTAATCGCTGGAGTGCCAAAGGACACAGAATACCCACAGACAAACAGACAGGAGGACACAGACATTGTGTTCATTATTTTGGAAAGGTAAGAATGATTCGAGCTGATACTAACATTGATATTAGAGAGTAAAACAATTATGATATCAATGTAATGGCCAATAATCAATACCACATAATATATTTTTCATTGATCCCTCAAAAACTTGTGACAAAGATATGTAATGGAGGCTGGATATTTTACAGTTGAATGATAAACTTTATTGTATAAAATAAAAACTACACTGAAACAGTAAACTTCACTAAGAATTTAATAATTATAAATAACTATAAATAAAAGAAAACATTAAAAAAAATGTATGTCTATTAAACTGGAATTAAGAAAAATGATCAAATATACATAAAATATTGAATATTGAAACTTAAAAAAAAATATTGGTGCATATTAGACAACATGTACACTAATACTGAAATATGTGTGATAGGCCAATATCAGCAGATAATACCAGAGGAAGGATATATGAGTCAGGCTCTACATGAGTCCCACATTTTAAAGTGTGGGCAACTGCTTAAGTTGTGCCAAAAAATAATAGTTGATTGTTTGTCATGCCGGGTTTTAAACATCACAGTTAAGTGGGCATTTCAAAACCAGCAGAGCCAGCTGAGTGTGCGCATTTACGCCAAAATCTAGCTGCAGGGCTGGGACATGTTTTATTACTGTCATTTCATTTCTTTATTATTCTCTGCGTGACTTCTCATTGTACAGACAGAACTGGCAGTTTCCTTGATGTAATTGCGTATGGTATGGACAGGCCTTCTCACAACAAAGTATATGAGCATTTTTATTTTATATCTTCAAATAGGTCGACTACTGAAGGGTCATGGGGGAAGGGTAAGACGCGTCATTTTGGACAAAATAAGCATCATGCAATAATCAAATATTTGTTAGAAGTCCACAGTAGCCAGAGCTCCTCAGTCTGAGGTCATATATTCCGTCCGTCCCCTTCTCCACCACCCTGCCGGCGTTCTATATTTCCACTTCAGGAAGATTCGATTATCTAATTCTATACTACTCATTACAAGCTTTTCTAAGAGTAATAACATGTATTAGAAACTGTGCAGACAGAATTCATAGCTGTTTTAAAGATATTTCAGTGTTGGCAGTCACTGAATTGAAAAATTGCATGTTATTAAAGTTAGCGCTGCTTTCAAAGGATATGACGACTGCTCGCCCTAAGCTAGCTTGACATATTTAACCTAACAGCATCCATTAGTTTTCATTAGGAATGTTAACAGTAAATACGAATCCACAGACTTTCCCCCCCCCCTCCACAGTGTCCAGTGAAAAGAAGTAACAAACTAAGAACCCTTCAAGTAAAGTGTTACTTTATCTCTTTATAAATGGCACAATGGTCGTTTATGCTGCCATGGCGCTCGCAGTGAAGCTGGTGAGGTGCAATTAGCTCCCACGTATTGTCACGGATTGTTCCACACCATGTTACAAATTTGATTAAGAGTGTAAATACTCCGTGATCAAGAAATACAACTGTGTAAGCCTGAAAACTTCACTGTGCTGGTGTGGATGTGTAAGAGAAAGTCTGTGTTTTCTTTTTCCTTTTACACACACATGCACACACACACACACATAAAGCCAACCCTCTGTCACTCAAACAGGCTGCTGCTATAAGTTGTGTGTTAATTAAACCTTTGTCAGTATAGCCTGGAGAGTATTAACTCCTATTTTCTGACCCTGCTCCCTGCTGTCACTAATCATGTCCAAAAACACATACACACACTTATACACATGTATACACACCACATGCTTGAGATACTATCAGGACAAGCCGGCTGGGAGCCTGACAACCACAGCGATGGAGGAGATGTGAGGGAGGGAGGAGAGGAGGGGAGGGGGGGTAAAAAAAGGTACCCTAGTGTGTTAGTTTTCTGCCAGGGAGTCCCTATTGACCTGTTAAACCTTTGTGACTGGAACAAATGCAAATGGCGCTGACTTGTTCACACAAAATACTAAAGGCCCATTCAAATGAGGCCCCGGGCCACAATGCAGCAGTGGCCGAGCGCTCTGTGGAGGCAGGGCAGCCCCCTGTCTGAGAGAGAGAGAGAGAGAGAGTGAGAGAGATAGAGAGGGAGAGAGAGAGAGAGAGAGAGAGAGAGAGAGAGAGAGAGAGAGAGAGAGAGAGACAGAGAGAGAGAGACAGAGAGAGACAGAGAGAGAGAGACAGAGATTCTTTTTTGCCATTGCGCAGTTCATTCTGGTTGTCTCGTTCAGAGCGACCATACACTCTCATTACTTCTACATGGACACAGACACACATACACACAAGATAAAGTTACACCTCTGTGGTAATTCTCCCCTTCCTAAATCACAAACACTGTTACACTGGCCTGAACTTTACCCCATAATTACCTTATATGTAATACTTTGTAATTGGACGCCAGTGGACCTGAACCGTGCCTGTTATCGAGCATGACACCAGCCATGCTTGATAATCAGACACTGCTTAATCCACCTTGGCGTTTGCAAAGATTGTCAGTATGTCCCTGTTGCCAATATCATATCCTACTGTTTCATTCTGTCTGCAGAGTACAGAATAGGGTTTAACTCAACTATTCAAACTCAGATATGAGATATGAGTCGACCCACAACTGGGTTAACTGGGCAACAAAAACAAAAATTCTTCAGCATGTAAACGTAGTCGCCGATGCTAAAAATGAATGCAGTAGAGGCGCTGTGGAAAGCTCCGGGACGAAAGTGTCCATCAAGATGCCAAACAAAACCCAGCCTGAGAGAAGCAGCCTGCAGTAAGCGCCTTCTTTACTTTCATTTGACTGTAAATGTGACACCGGGAGGCCGTTCCTGTGCGACTAAGACAAATCTTCATCACCTGATAAGAGAAGAATGAGCTGTTTTCTACAGTATACAGACCGTTAGGGCCCTTGGAAGTCATGGAGGGCTTTCTTGTTCCATCCTGTCCCTCCAAATAAGAGATTAGTAGGAGCCCGAGGATGGCTCTCACCAGCACATCTGGACAACACCTGATGTGAGGGACGCTGCCTACTGGACCTCCACTAAACTGGTTCTTTCAAATGAAGAATTTTAAATTCCAAAAGCGTGGGAACCAACAACCCTAAATCAGTCTTCATCAATCTAATATAAAGCAAATGTTCACTGAATACTAAATATTATTTTTCTGATACAGACCTGCAGTGACTCTCACATAATTAATGTTATAAGTTTTGTAAATATTTCTCTGATATCTACAGTACCAGTCAAAGGTTTGGACACTTGAATGAGACTGGCATAGTCTCCTTTGTAATTTGCTTAATGACCTTTAATATTACAATTTTTTGTCTGGATTCAACCGATCAGTGAATTTTAAGATAAAGCAAATTGATTTTAATATTCTGAACATTCATTTTTTTTACAGCAGACATGTAGTATGAAACTGTCATAAAGTGAGGTTTCTACTATCCAATAAAACATTAAAATCCACAAAAAAGAGATGAAAATCCTCTTAAACATGATTATTGTATTATATTATTGAATTTTGATAATACTGCATAAAGAGCTGCTTTCATTCTAACAAAACAGATTCTTTTCTAATGCTGCTTCTTCCTTTATGTAAAAATCTTTAATTGAAAATTCTGATAACTTGTTCCATCCTATAAATATTCACGTTAGCGCTGCATTTATTACTTCATTTCATTTTTAAGAGGCAGGCTTAGCAAAAGACCAAGCTGATCTCACTTTCTGATGTGGCTCTCGTCGGCCATGCTGTGTGTGGAGTGACACCTGCAGAGGTCACACATGAGCTAAAACTCTGCAGGGACGAGGGCAGAGGAGTGGAGAGTGGAGAGAGGAGAGAAACAGCACAGATAGAGACGGACAGATCACACACCAGACGCTGATAAAAACGCATTTGCTAAATCTTTACTCTTCTTTTTGTTTGTTTTACATTGTGGTGGCAGGTTTAATACATGAAGAATGACCTCATTTATCATTAGACAGAAGTCAGTAAGAGGTACAGATAATATGAACAATGAAAATATATTAAATGAATTATTTTACTACTATCTTGAGAAGCAATTTATTGTAATTTCTAACTACATTTATCTGCCTGCTGAGATTATTAGTTCCTTTGATGAGTGAGCTTTAATATAATGCAGTAGGATATATTGCTAAACTTTTAAAAGTGCAACATTAAAAGTCATTAGCTCTAATGCTACTTGGACCCGCTACATTAAAACTCTGCTTACATCAATAATTTAGGCTTTAACAGAGAGTTGTTACACCGTGATGGCACCCCACTTTTTATTCTGGACGAGAGAGAGGATAATGTGCACTGGGGGTCATGAGAAAAATCTCAAGCCCGCACATGATGAGAAAATGACGTGGACAGTGGCCAACTGAGTCACCAAAACAAAATAATTAAGAAGGGGAAAGAGAAAAAAACTTTTTTACGTCTCTTTCTCCATCAGTCAAAAGCATTTTCGGCTGCCAAGCATTGTTCAAGACCCTTCAAAACTTTATATTCTGCTGAAACTACAATAAATTCAAACACACAAAATATGACATCCTGAAATATGGAGACGTTTGTTTGCGAGAGACATTGAATTCTTCCATTCTATGTAATGACGGGGTCATAAAAAGACGGCATCTCGGGGTGCAATATTTCCTTCAATACGAGCTGTGGTTTGAAAAAGCCTCGAGACGAGCAGCTGCAGAAGACTTTATGTACTGTATGTAAAACTGTAAGTGTTTTTACTCACTTAGGAAACAGTTTAGGGAAACATTAAGAGGTCGTGTTTCAAGCAGTTTAAAGTGAACTCAATGAACTTTTACGAGCTTGATATTGATCTTATACGGTGGAATTATCCTGATCCGGTAAACTCCGCCCACCTGGTAGTCTGAGCAAGTTAAAACAAACATGAAAAACTGTCTGAGGTATGAACCCCGTCTCCCTTAACTTAATCTCTGGTATGTCCAATTGAGAGGATAACCAACCGAGTCAAACTTCACTTGATCGTGAACACAATTCTCTCCGACAGAAAACACATTTTCAAACAGCATCGAATACATGACTGCAACATAATGTTCTGATTCATGAGGGCTAAAAGGACGTCATGTTGTCTGAAACTTCAAAGGAGAAAATAAAAAATCATAAAATATCATGCAACCATTTTATTTCTTCCCAGACAGACTTCTTACATCAAATCCAGCACAATCGAATCCCCCCCCAACTCGCCTGCATAATTACGACGCTACAAAAAAATAAAAAACTAGAGCCGAGCATCGTGTTCTTTCACCGGGAAAGGGCCTGCGCTGCTGGACAGACTCTGGCTCTTTGCTTCAAATCTGATTGTGCTTGTTATTGTCTGTTAGAAAACACGCTGGACCATATTGAAGCATCAAACAGGGACGGCCAGTTTTGAGCATTAACCGGCTTATTTTTCTGTCTCGTTATCACTCGCAGTTTCACAAGAGAGGAGGAAGGATGCCCAGAGTGAGCATCACAATTTGAGTGCAGTCTGTCTTCAACCTCAATAGATATTATTAAGAAATACTGATGCATTTATATAACTAAATAAGTCCTTTTATTCAGATTGAGAATATATTTTAAAGGCTGTCACAGAGGCAGAAACCCAAAGTAGGTTCAACTGATCCTCATCGACAAGTTATGACATCATACTTTTCATACAGCATGATTTTAATTCTGTCTGAGGCTGAATGGACCTGTGTGTGTGTGTGTGTGTGTGAATGCAATTGTGTGTTTAAACAACCGGTCAGCGTCACCTTGAGCTTACCTGTAATTCGGCGTATGGGGTCGCCTTCTGCTTCCACTTCTGCTCGTGTCCTCTGCACCCCTGCACCAAACACGAGACACAGAAAGAGACTCAACATACAAATCAAAAACCTGTGGAACATCGCAGCGTCAGCGTTTCCATCTGCATTGTGAAAATAATGATTAGTGATTGATCAGGATGCGAGGAACACTTTTTTGCTGTCTGGCTCTGGACCAGCTGGAATTAATTCATTATTATTTTGCTCCTTTAACTTTTTAATTACAAAAGTATTTTCATTAATCATATTAGCAAAGTCATCA
Organism: Scomber japonicus; assembly: GCF_027409825.1. Classification (NCBI taxonomy): domain Eukaryota; kingdom Metazoa; phylum Chordata; class Actinopteri; order Scombriformes; family Scombridae; genus Scomber; species Scomber japonicus. The sequence goes on along the minus strand of NC_070600.1, from coordinate 10,716,886 downwards.
TTTATCATTTTTTACACACAGAATATCAAGGACTCAGCTTAAGTTTGGCCAGTTTTTTACTTGCTGTGAGGTTTTAGGGCAGCACAGATGAAGGTAGTGCAAAAAAAGGAGTCATTCAACATGAGGAAGGTGTGTCCGTTTAGGTTGTACAACGATAAAACACTCCACTGATTCACTTTCTGCCCGACAGGCAGGTCAGTGCAGGCCATGACACTGCTGAAGGTCTGTATCAGGCTCAAGGGCACCCGGGCACAGGGGAGGCTTAACTTAGCAAGTCAGCACTTCTGTTATCGTGATGAGTAGTTCTCCCAACAAGTAAAGGCAGAGGAGACGATCACCGCCTGATTCCACATACACTACAGTTAACTAGAAAAAAACATTGTTCTCTGCCCAATATGCTTTCATGAATATTCCTGCTTTGCTGCAGCAGCACTATGTCTGACTGCATTCAATCTTTCACACAGTCATTCTAAGTCTTTCTCTGTTCTTCCAACCTTCCTATAAATGCCAAAAAGTAAACAAATTCCCAAAGACGACATTAGCCACAATTAGAGGTCAGGATGGTCCACCAGGTCTGGCTGTATTTAATGCCTGAACAGGAAGTGTCTCAAAAAGACATTCTAACTTAGTAACCTTGAAACCTAATAAATGTTTACAAATACATCCCATTTTGACCCAGAATGGGATCACAGTTTTGAGTAAGATTATGCATCCAAACAGCTTTCATCATCCTTGCTTGCTCTTTTAGTATTGCGGCCGTGCCAGGAAATGTAATATCTTAGCCGTTTAGCCGCTATTTATAACGTTGGCAATGTAGCAATTTGTTCTTTCCATGAACAGATTTAAAGAATACAAAAGGATTGAGAATTGAGTAGAGCGGCTCCACACTGGCCTTCATAAAGCCGGTGGTACAGATTGTGTAGGTGTTTTAGGTTGTGTTTTGTTGTTGTTTTACCTCCTATGTACGTACTGCAGAGAGCCTCTTTTTGCTGTGGGTATGTTAAAACTGAACCGGAAGAACCTGCACTGCTCCCCACAGAGCTCTACTTCATTTGCTTTTGGTCTCTCCTTTCCTTTGCCCCCCCCTCCCTTCTCCCCATCTTCTCACAAGACTCGTGAACTCTCCATAAACCCGCCGATTCCCTCCAGAACGCTGCTGTCTATCCTACATCAGTACAACTAGAAATACAACGATAAAAAACAACAACATAAAAAGCTGAAATAGACAATAAGGTATAGAGAATGAAAGAGAGGGAGCAAGAGAAAGAGAGAGAGGCAGGCCAGATTGCAGAGGGCTGAATCAATGCAGCGGCCTGGTCTCTTTTTTTTCCCTTTTTTTTTCTCCCCTCTCTTTTTTTCTTTTTTTTTTTTCTCTCTCTCTCAAATGATTCACAGTGGAAAGAAAAGGCCTTTTCCCTGTCCTCAGTTGAACTCCACATCAGCTTCCTGTTAGAAAGGCAAGGAGGAAACACCCAGAGCAACACGCGCGTGCGCACATACGCACACACACACAAATACACACAGAGGAAGGCCTTCACTAGTGGATTCTTCGCTGCCAGAGAAATTGGGTCAAGCACTTAAATGCCCTGCACTGAGATGCGTACAGATTTAAAAACGTAAAGTGTTTGGTTGGGGACAGCAGAAACATACAGGGGTGACAAACATGCACAGACGCCGACGGTGGTTGCACACAAACACTTTAGAAACACACACTAGCTACACTCTACACACTGTCAGCTCACGGCCCGCCACATTAATAATACCAAAAAGGAAAAAAAAACACACATGAAATAATCGGTGACAGACGCCCACTGCTCCTACTGTTAATACATCATCCATCTGTGCAGATTAGAAAATGACAAGGTGGCTCGGGCTCGCACAATAAATAAAAATGATGTGTCTTTTAAAAGGCGAGGAAAAAAACACCTTCTAAGTCCCCTCACAGGCAGGAACTGAAGCAGCTATGTGCACGCATTCTCAAAACGCCAGATGACCTGATTAGGGAGTGACAGGAGTCTCTGTTGCCTCTGTAACACAGCGCTGAACAGGATGGGACAGCAGAACACGCCACATTGCAGTATCAGCCGTGCACACTGAAACCCCCCCACCCTGCCTCCCCACCCCGCCACCTCCCGCCCTCTGACCTGAAATGCCCTTAAAGAAACAACACACCCCATCGCCATTACGTCCAGTCCACTATTCATAGAAAGGGTGGATTGCGCTCAGCCTGATCTTGTCGTTTAGGGTTTCAATCAATTGCTTGAGATATGAGAGAGCAGGAGGGGAGAGTGGGAGGGAGGACGAAGCTGCTCTGAAAGCAAATGAGAGTAAAATTTTGGTGAATCCGAGCCCTCTTCTTTTCTCCATATTGGCCACTGCCAATGTGGCCCACAACAGGGCTCTGAGCTACGGGGTGGCAGGCTAAATCAGACCATAATCGCGCCAATTTTCACTCTGCAGCCATGTGCTTTCTGCTGTCACACTGACTCACAGTGGAGAAATGAGCCTGGGTCCATTGTCTGAGGGCCACCTGTGTTACTGCTCCATTTTTCTCGAAGGCACAATGGCATTTTCCTGTTTATAGCGGTGACTGCGCTTTATAAACATGCAATATCAGGGCCACTAATACATCATATTAGAGAGCTTGTTTGTGACTGAGGGCTGCGGCCAAAAGGTCAAGCTGAACCTGTGCGTATTTCTGTTCCTCTTTCCTGTGAAAGAGTCTGGTAAAAAAGAGACACGAAGAGGGAGAGAGTGTGGTAACAGCACAACACCAAGTTTCTGTCAGCCAACGCAGATCTTTTCTTGGGAAAACACTGCTGCATTGCAATTTCGACTGACACTCCAGTATGAGCAGAATCTTGCCCGGCCGGCCAGCCTACAGACGAAGCCTTGAGAACAAACACACACACACACGCACATAGACACACACACACACACACACACACACACACACACATATAAAGCAAAATACATGGGAAGATGTGTGGGATGCCAGAGATGATCGATAAGGACAAACAATCCCATAAGATAAACTGATTAAGTGTGCTGTGAGTGCCACTTTAATCTTTTTGACTTGTACTAAGCTTTAAGGTGCCCGGTGTGTGCAGCAGTTATCTCAGGCATGAACAATATCTGTGGCGTGATCTCAGACAAGCTAAAAAAAGACAATGTCTGAATCTCACAAATACATGCAGTATGTCGAAAAGCGCCGCATGGCAGGGCCCGGACAAATTAAAAGTGTGTCTCCACGCAGTAAAAAATGATGTGACTGTACTGCATAGCAATGACCTTCCTATAATCTTAAATTAACTGTTAGATTTCTGCTTTAGTTGCTTGGAGCCAGATAATGGCTCAGATTGATTAGTTTTGGGGAAATGTACATTTGTATCAATGAATTAGTCATATCCACAAGTGGGACGGATTTAGGCAACAAAATGAACTTTCTACTCACCTTTAATCATTTATTTGGTTGGTTCTTTAATGCTGAAAATGTCCTACCAGATTAATGTACAGTTACTGTAGTGGCTGTCCAGTTTTATAACTCACATTTATTGTCAAATTAATATTACGACATACATCCTTAATTAACTTCCTCAAAGGATCATGAATTTCCATCATTTTTTAAATATACTATAGCCTTTTAAAGAAGCTTGGTATAGACTGGGGAAGCATATAGAAAGCCTATGCAGGCCTTTTAACCATTAAAAATACACCCAGCTACTGCTGAGTTAGCTCCTCTCAGATTTCAGTGAATTAATTTCATCAAAAACTTCTCTGAGGGAAACCACAGTGACACATCAGGGGAAACCGCACAGCTCCACCATATGTTCTCGTGTCTTACATGTATACACTGATTATGTCAGGGGGAACAGCTCGGGAGACGCCGCTTTTTCTAATTAAACGCACGTTTTTACTGAAATCCTACAAATTGCCCACTTGGAGAGCGGTGTTTTCCTCTGGATTGACGTGATCTGCCCTGCTGCCTATCTGTGTTTGCATCGGGGACAACAAAGGGAAAGATTATGCTTCTGGTGAGGGGAAACTAGGGCACGAAAAAGGCGACCTCTTTTTCTTGTATTGCGAAGGAGAATTTACAGTCTCGCGGACGGTTCATCTCCGTGTAAAGACAAGGAGATGTCTGGGGCTTGTTCTCAAATTCGCAGACAATTATGTTAAGCTGTTAAACTGTTATTCCGAAATAAGCGCTTGATTTAAGCACCCTGAAAAACTTCCCCTCATATGGACTGTGGATCGGATCAGTCACAACAGTGTCAATATCTACTGACCCAGGAAATATATACCGCTGCGAGCAACGCTTAGCAGGTCCGTGCTCGTTGTCATTTTTTACGCACTTTACGGAAATGTAAATCCACAAAATATCGCCACACAAAGAGAAACGGCTGAAATGAAGACTACGCACCGATAGGTCTCAAGTTCAAGTTGTATGGTCTCTTCCTCCGGGGTGTCCAACTTTAATATTTCCTAGACGGTGCCTTCTGCTGTGTGTCTGGACCCAGACAATAAAAAAAAAAGCACACGGCGACAATATTTGCGGGCTGTCGAGTAGGAAAAGTCGTCATGTCGGATATATTAAGAGACGGTCTCCGGACCATTAAAAAAAGAAAAAAAAAAGTTGCGTTTCCCCCCTTCTCTGCGTCTCTCTCCGCGGCCATCCAGCTCGGTTCAATGGGGACACGCAGGCTGTGCAGACTGCGCCGTGCGTCCTGCGCCGCCAGATGCGTCAAGTTCAGCTGAGGTGAAGCCCCGTTATACAACCAGCCTGGGTGTGCAGCCTGCACTATCGCGCTGCTTATTTAATGTCAGCTAAAGCCACATAAAAAAAGGAGGAAAAAAAAGAAAAAGAAAAGGCACATCACATTCAAATATCTGCAAAACTAGGCTGTGTTGATTATTAAGGGCTGCCTCACTCCCCCCCTCCTGCCCCCTCCGCGAATATAAAAAGCACTATTTGCCTTTGTGACTTACCTGATGTAAGCCTTGTGAAAAAGACATTTGCACCCTATTATTCATTTTAGAGGCTTATTTTGGGCTGAAAATAGCCTAAAGTACAGCTGCGAAATTATAAACTGCACTTCATTGTCTTGTGTAAGGAGTAAAGGAGCAATACACCGACATTACAAGAGATTAAAAATACAATAAGGTACGACAAGGTCACTTTAAAGTCACAATTTCTGCGTCGAACATAAGACTTCTACTCATTTTTTTGGGCAATATTTTACAAATAATTTGGCGTTTTTTCGTTTTTCATATGCCTCAATTACATTTTTAACAGCATGTTTAGCTAGCTTAGTCTTTTTCATGCTGTAATACAAAGCTATACATTTCAAATAAGTACGAAACATAGTGTAAAAGAAATAGCAATAACTAAATGAATACTTAACTCTCTACATGCGGCTGTATCACCTTTCCGATAGTGATAAAAGGAGCTTTGATAACAGCAAAAACACATTTAAATACAACTTAGTCCATTTCTCAATACAGGTGTAGTTCTCTAGGTCATTCTTTTTTTCTTTAATGCTAACAAAACACAGTCATACCTTCTTTAAAGTTGCATTTCTCACACCTGTTTGCCTGCGTTAATGAGCTCCAGTCGGTCCTCTCCTCTCTCTAAGTTAATGAAGGTCTAGTTATCATCCAGTTAGGCACCACAGGTGACCTGAGGCAAGCCCAGACTTGTTGATTTGCCTCACAGACACTTTATTGATTAATCAGCTGCATCTTGCTGTGGCGATAAGGGAAGCCAGAGCTGGTAAAGGACCAATTTGTAGTGTAAAAAAAAGTTATTATATAATGACTAAACCCGGACACATGGGGTAACATGAAACTATATTTTATGCCTCGGGACTGGTTGGGAGTCTTAATTTAAGCAGATGGGAATACACAATGTAACATATAAAAAAATGACTTTATAATTGATAGTATTTTTATTGTATAGAAACAGTAAAAGTAATTTTAAGTTAGATAGACAGACATACAGATAGATAGATAGAAAAGCTCATCATCCACTTCAACCTAAAATTTCAGTAGAATAAAGATATAAAAAGAAATAATAAAAGACAACATCCACAGAGAAAAATAAATGTTTTACTCCATTTTTATGTAAGGCTACACTCCTGCAGTGTCATAATTTAAAAAATTCAAGGCAGAATTTATAGTGAATGTTAAATAAAGTGCATCTGATTTAGCCTGAAGGATAACAGTCTTTAGAGGCAGGGATAAAAAATTAACTTTTCATACAGACTCCCTGGAATGTTTATGAGCAAACTCCTTCACCAAGAAAATACTGTGATGTCAATTGGTGAATAAGTAGTGAATAAGTAAATTATTAAATTAACAAATTAATTAAAAACTGCCCTATTGGTGGATTTTAGGTGGATTAATTTATGAGCTTTACTATTCTTTAAAATATAAAAGCTAAAAGATTCAGTAAAAACATGAACTGGTTTAATGTGTTGCAATAATCTGTGAAAGAAAAAAGGAAACTAAAAAGTAATGATGTGCTGATAAAGCAATGCTCTCTTGCTCAGTTGAACATGTGCTACTTTATAACATTGTTCAAGTTCAGATCACTATTTGTGTGTTTTTTTGACTTTTGTTCAAAGGTGCCGAAGCTTGAGTCACACTGTGAACCTGCACATCCACCAGCCCAGTGTATTGAGTGGTGGTAAATCTGCTATTGACAGATGATATTACATTTGCACTCAGTGACCGGACTCTGTGTAAAGTACACATATATCCATCGGCACAGAGATACTATAGGATTAGAGTGTGACTGTGACTGACTGTGTGTGTGTGTGTGTGTGTGTGTGTGTGTGTGTGTGTGTTCATACAGTTTGACTGCATATGGGTTGAGCATGTGGGTTATAGCTTACAGGGATTAAAAGGTGATTCAAGTTCATGTTGATGGAGCGTCTTCTGATGTGATGATAACACACACACACACACACACACACACACAGACACAGTGTAAAGTATTCACAATGTTTTAAAGTACAATAAAGCAGAGTGTTAAAAGGCTGGGTGGTCCACTGGTTAGATAGACTGTTTCATAAATACAAGCTGTGTGTTCACTTTAATAATCACTGTCAAATAAATTACCCTTTTCATTTTTAAAACAATAAAAAGCTCAATAAATATTTCCTAATAAGAGAGCATTATTATCAGTGTGTAATTAATTCAAATCAGACTATATATCATAACCTTTATATAGAAAAAGATTTATTTTCAAACACTGTAGATTTATTTCACTAACATACATGACCTTTCTTTGACTTTATATAAGTTGACAAAACACATTTTAATGCAGCTGTCTGTATTTGATATAAATATAGAAGCCTTGTATTAAAACTTTGAATGGCTCTTATTATTAATATATATTAGATATGATTCAGCACACATTATACATTACAGATGTATACTGATGTAACACTTGTGGCTTTAACAATACTTAAATTGTAATATGTGTTCATTCTCATTTGATTTAATGCATAAATACATGGTTTTCAGGTACTTTTTGGAGTAATGTATATTTTTGTAAACACATTTATTTTTAATAGAGCAATCTTCTATTTGGTTTCAATTGATTTTCTCCTCTTGTGACTGTTTCGGGTCATCTACAGTCATGTTATTCACTGTGTTTTCAATTGTGTAAATTAAAATACTGCAGAAATAAAAACCTACAATGGGGCAACCGACAGTGTATTAAATGTTGCTGTTTTTGTTCATTTTTCTCCCTCGGTTACCGGAGTGGACTTTACAAAAAGTTCCAAGACATTCCTTGGCAGCACCACCGTCACATTTTAAGATGAATACACTGAAAAATCTAAATCTCGCAGTAAAATTAAATATCAGCTAAAGTAAATGAAGAGATTTTAGTGCTGCTGATGGATATAGATATGATGTTAAGCACTTATTATACAAAACTTTGTGCCTTGATGGACTCCTGCACTGAACACTCATCAAATCTTTCATTTTATTCACTTTGCACACACATTCAATCTCTCACTCGGATCGATTAGGGGAAAAAAAGTATTGATGAGAGAAAAGTATTTGCTTTCTTGATTTAATTATTTTTTCCTCCATAATTTGAACAAGCAACACGTATGAGAAGGAGAGGAAGGAGAGGAGAGGAGAGGAAAGAGAGGAGGAGAAAGGGGGCTGAATTTTGTGGAGGTGGCCAGGGTGCTCCATTTGGCACTGCTAATTTGCAATCAGACACTCTCTCTGAGCTCTTTCCTACCATGTCTCCAGACAGTGTGGATGGCAACTGAGACAAAGCTAGCATTCTCCGCCGCCCAGGGCTCCTCTTAGTTTTATTTCAGGCCACTGCTCTCAGACACAGACCCTTCTGCATGGAGCGCACCAAGGCGGCGGCGGGAGAGGGTAGGACGGAGCGAGCTCGGGGAGGAAGAGGAGGAGAGGCGAGGCGAGGGAAGGCGGGAGAGGAGAGATGCGTGGAAAAAAGTGGGAGGCGGCTTTGTGAGGGGCCAAACTGCTGTCTCTCCCCCACCTCCCTCAACAACCGCCGCACCCGCCCCCGCCCCCACACCCCAACCCCTCTTGCTGCTGCTCCTACCTCTCCTTGGATGGTACCCGGCCAGTTCCCAAAAACCTGCTGCACTGCAGTGCCACACCCAACCTACGGCACCGTGAAAGCATTTGATCGATCACGCTATACTCAAGCCTGGGATAAGTCATCTAAGGTCGCTGACCTTTTGACCTTTAGAAATCTCATTCTAAACACTCAGTCTTAGTGTATAAAGTTTGATAAACTCCTAAGAACGTGCAGCAGATACATGAGGGATATCGTCCCCATCTAAGTTACCTCAAAGCTTCTGTAACTCTTTTCATAATCTCTTCTAGGAATGGCACGCGCTGAATATTTTTTTAAGGAAATCATGAAAATGAATAAAGGATAAGAGCTTTTCCTGTAGCTTACTGAGAAGAGCATATGTTCCTAATTGTTTAGTGTAACTTACATCTGATTTGATCTTTCAGTAACTCTAGACCTGTACACGTATCAGTGTCTTATCTGCTTTTAAAGCTGCACTGTGCCCAAAAGGCTTATTTTATGTATACCATGTTTGTATCATGCTTGTTTAATAGCCTGAGAACATGATTGTTTTTTTTTTCTATAGTGCTATATTTTTCACATGATGTTTATCTTGTTTTGGGTTTTACTTTAAATGCAGAGCTGCCACGTGTTCAACCATGACTGAATCACTGAATCAATGACTGGACTGTTGTCTGTCACTGCACATCAATACTGTTTAAAAGCAGACCTTAAAAGTTAAGCTTACAGAAATACAGAAGGGGGGGAAAAAACTGCCTCAGTCCTCTTTTGGTTTGGGCCCATTCCCACAGGTTGTCTCACTTATTAGCTGCTTTCCTGCGCTGGACCGAAGAGCACAATCCCTCTCAGTCTCACTCGAACACATAACAATGCCAGGAATGGCTGCATTTGTGCAGTACAACCATTAGGCAACATCCGACTGCCTAATTCATTCAATTTCTCCCTCTGCCATGCCAGCACAATTGGCCTGAAAGGGCGCAGGTGGGGGGCAGAGGAGGCTGGGAAGCTCGCTGCTGAAATGCAAGCAAGCTAAAAAAGCTCACAGCTCGAGCCGGTGGAGGCTTGGATGGGTTAAAGCGAGGGACATGGGGCTGACTGTTGGGAAAAAATGGTGTCCTTGAGGCGATCTCGGCAGGGCTCAGCGGTCACCCTGACCCCCCACTCGTAGTTTGACCCTGACTTATATCTTTAGCAGAGAACAGTACAAATTACTGGATGGCATGGCTTTACTTTCTCCCCTCTTCAATCCCGTTCTCTTTCTCACTTTCTTTTTCTCTGGATGACCACAAACAGCCATTGTCACTGCAGACCACGAGAACAATTGGGTTCTTATGCTGTGGCTGGTCAGGGGATGGGAGGGTAAACTTCAGCAATGACTGCACTAAGTAAATTATAGCTCCAATGGCCTGTGTGGTTTGGAGAGGCTGCGCGTTGTGAGAGGTCCTGCAACTAAAAACCACCAGTTCAGCACATTTGTTGCCTCTGTAGCGCAAAATGACGATGGCGCGGCGAATGCAGACACCCCCCCCCCCTCGCCCCCCCAACCGGTACTGTTCGCATGCATGCAGACATTTTCAACTAACAACGAGGGCTGCTGAGAAGCTCTAGTAGCTCTTTTTTGGAAAGCACTCACTTTCTAATCTATACTGAGTCACATCTTGTGAAAACTGAATAATTGCGTGACTGCAGGGCAATGAAGGATTGCCACAGTCTTGCTCCCTCTCTCCCTCCCTTCCTCTCTCCCCTGTCCCTCTCTCAGATCGAGGCTCCGCCTGTCGACTGTCCTCCCGCGCTCCAATCGCTCCACCCTCCCGCCCTATCCCCTTTCTACATGACATCATCTGCACATCTGTCATCCCAACAGGGTGCTGGTGACACAGACAGGCCACAAAATTAGTAGAGCTCTCTCCTTCTGCCTTTGTCACCATCTCTTTCTTTCTCTCTAGGCTCTCGGTTTGTTGCTGTTGAGCTTTCTCTCTCTCTTCCCCTCTTCCCATTTCTTCTTTCTTCCCACTGACTATAGGTGCTTTTCTTTCTGCCTTTTCTTTTCCTGAACACCTTTTTTTCAACTCTTTTTTCACTGCTGTATTATGTCCTGTAAATAATATGGTTGCATACTACATTACATCTCCCCCGTTTCCTACAATGTGGCACGTACATTTGAGAAGGCAGGAAACAGCCATTAAACTAAATGATCCATGGGCCTGACCCCAGCCCTGACCCGTGTGATTGTGAGCAAACTCAATCAGCAAGGTCAGCACTAACATGATGTGACTCTTACAAAAGTTTTTTTTTTTTCCTCACAGACTTTCTATGATTTGAGCTATTAGAGCCTGCTAAAACCGGTTGAGAGGTTTTATCAATTTGTACGTGTGTGTGTGTGTGTGTGTGTTTGAGAGAGAGGAAGAGAGAGTGGGAGTGATTTTTTTTTTTAGTGTGTTTCAACAGTAAGGCCCAACCCATTAAGGGCAGAGTATTTTCAAGGGAATAGAAACGTACAGAAGTGTAACACATGTTCGATTCCCAGAGCCCCAGTGCAATAATTCTTCACATATGAATTACGAACAGATCAAATCAAGTTGTGCTGGATCAAACTAGCAGGAGTGAAATTACTGTCTCTGGTGATATAAATTAACAAATACAATTAAATCTATAACTAACCAGGTTTCTTTAAAGAAAAAGCAACTTTAGTTTATTTACCCTTTATGTAAAAGTGTGAAAAGGGGCAAATTAGAAGCTCCTAACCTGCATTTCCTTTTACAATAATGCATAATTGTAAGTTTTTTAGGGGAAAAAGCATAATAAAAGAAAAATAAATTTAAATAATTTGCTGTTAGTTGACCTCCCACAGGATTATATAAAAAGGCATCACTTAAGCTTCAGGGTCCTTTGTTAAAAGATACTCTGGCAGAATGCAGCATATAGGATTTGAACCCAGGATTACACAGCAGGATCAGGGGCCCAAAGACCATCACACACTCTCCCACAAATCCTTAAATCCTTTCAAAAAAATTGAATTTGTATTTAAGACATAGGATATTATTTAAGTAACTTAATACTCATTGTTATAATTGTTTAAAAAAAAAAAAAAAAAAGTTGCCAAAAAAAATCAAGTGTGACATTACAGTGTAACATGATTCAGTCACTGGTAGAAATTATGGTTTTTGAATCTTATCGTCAATTATTTATAACTTGCTCAGGTTTCTGTTTGTAAGTAAACATGTACAGGACTTGAATCTGTCAGTATGAGAGTATACACATGCTGTCCTTTGTACGTGTGATATTTTGCTTTTATGAGCATGCAAACTAATTTCTGGCATCTCTAGTGGATGCTGGAATAAAGTGTGGAAATATCCTTTTAATTCCTGTACTTTACTGGCTTTCAGTGCTCAAAAAAGTCTATGACTACAGATTCACAAAAAGTAGCGATGAACAAAATTATAATTTGATTTAACATTCACTAAAAGATTGGAGATTCTTCGAGAAAGCTGCTACGTGTCCCATGTTTACACGAACAAACGTGACGGTTAAATTTTGAAATTTCGATGGTAGGAACCAAGATGGTGGAACCACTGACGGGCAGTGGGAGCGACAGGCTGCTGTACAGCTCTGCCTCCTGTACACTTTGAAACATAGGAGTAAAGAGCCCCCTTGAGGATCTCTGAATTACTCACATTATACTTTACTGGTGCCTCGGAACTGCTGAGACATGGTAATGTTAAACTCACTTCGGGTTGAACAGTAAATATTTTACTGAGCCGGGGCATGTAGAGGATCTGAAATAAGTGAAAAGAAGAAAGAAATCAGAGAAGATGGATTATCTCAACCAAAATACAAATGTCACTAAACATTCTTGAAGCATTTAACAACAAAACTGAGCGATCACAATGCAAAGTGATGATGAAACCTCTATTATGAACTTATAAAAGCACAATGTTAGAGAGTCGCTGGGGGTAAAGCATACCACAGCTGCTATTCTCATGACATGAAAGACAAAATGTTGGCGTGAGGAGGACATGCTTGACCCAAACCAGAGAGGTCTGAGAGTGCTTCCCTGATGCTTTGTCTCCCTCTGCAGTAACAGTTGAGTACAGACACATGAAGGCAAGGGCACCCAAAAACAAGAATATGCCAGATAGAGGTGTAAAGGATAAAAAATCTTAAAGAAAAAGTAAAAGTAGCCACAACAAAAAAAAGAGCTGAGAGAGAAGCTGCAGGTGTACTCAATTTAGAGCAAAGACTCTGCGGGTTTTTATTCCCATTAATCTCCAGACTTATAAATGAGTAACACGATGATAAGAGGCTGTTTCAATTGCGGGTGTCAGTGTGCAGATTTATTCACAGATGAATCATATACTTTTAGAGGCAGCAGGTCTTGTAAGTTTTCCTTTTTCAGCTTTATTAGTTACTCATGGTCCTGATTTCAAAGCCATTTCTGCTCAGGCCGTGGATCCAATTTCTCCACATCTGCAACATGTTTACATCTCCAAATCTGTATTTCTACACCCCAAAAACATAAATCCTGTTTACATAAAAGGAATAATTTCTGAAGACATTTATGTGCTGCGTGGCATTGCAGAAAATATGGTGCTCCCTTCATCTGTTCTCAAAAAGGTTCAAGATGCTTCAAGGACAATAATTGCTCAAAAGTGGAATTGCGTTGTTGTTCCTCAACATGGAAGCAATTTCCCCCTGTCAGCTTTGTCAGGTTTCAAGGATGCTCTGAACAGTGTAAATTAAATTTGATTACAAAGTAGTTTCTTTTAGCTGTGTCATAAATACTCTCTCACCCTGGGGCAGCTTTGTTTTTTATCTGTAACACTCCATAATCCCTTGACAGTGCAGGGGGCTATATTCATTTCCCCCCCAACCACACACACATTTTCTTGCGCATTCCAGCATGCGTTTTACCCCATTACACATATAAGCACCATGTGTTTGTCTTGCCGTATTATAGTCTAAACAATGCCTCTGACATTGCGGTAAAGCTTAAAAGCCGCTAGAGTTGCATGGAGCTATGTGCCAGGATGGCCCGTATGCACTTGTCTGACCTAAACAAATTAAACCCATCAGTGTGTCTTAATGGATCAGAGACACACATGATATACAGGATTGAGGCCTTTGATGCATGTCTTTCACCCTCTAATTATGTACAAAATGTCAAATGCAACACTTCAGTGGAATGATTTTACCCGCCTCAACAAGGAGGGTCCGTGGCCAGTAGACTAAGACAAGAGATTGACTTTTAGAGACATTATGAGACCATATCTGTAATGATTCATTATTTCAAAGGACGCTCTCATCTTTTTTTCACAATCTTCTTTTAAAGTCAGTTGTTTTAACATTCCCCATGCTCTGCTGCTTTGCTCTTGTCAGCTATTGTCTTTTTAAAGGAGGTGTAATTATGCGTGTCGTATGTCGACAGTGGGCTGGCCCCTCGGTGTCTGCGTGTGTTTCTCACATGGTCTTGTTATAAATGATGATGATGACAGTGCGTTGGGTATTCTTTTGTTTGTTAGTCATTGTTATTCTTTGTGCTATTCATTTCTGACTACTAAACAGTTTTTTTGGGGGGTGGTGGTGGTGGTGGTGATGGGGGTGGGGGGGTTACGGATCATTAGAGATCAGAGTTTGTAATAGGCATTGGATCATTATAATATACTGCATATTTTCATTTATTATTACACTTTGAACTTATTGCGTCTTCAAAAGCTCCCTTTTACACATCTGTTTTATCTTTCTCATTTGAGTCATTTTTATTGGGGCAAAATTTCAAGTCAACAGCCCAAACACTTTCAAAAAACACCAGTGAACATTAACTCTTCAAAGCTGCAGAAAGTGTGTGGACAACTACACTACTGCAGTTCAGCCAGAGACACTTGTATCAAGAATTTGACCATATACTAAATGGCTATACAGTCAGACTAAACTCATTTGCCCTTAATAAACACACACATTATCATTAGATCTTATTTAAGTCAAAAGCTGTGGTACCTGTGTTACTTTAGGTTATCAGGTGGTTAAAAACCTGCATTAATATGATTGGATATTACCAGTCAGCTGATAGTTAAGCAGCTGTGAATGAGTCAGTGACTGTGAAGCATGAATGAAACAGCTGATGCCAATCTGCCAATACAAGCAGGACTTCGGTGCTCTGCCTGAGCTAATCCTACACTACGCACTAAGTATTCTGAAAAAAAACATGCTTTCTAAAGTATTAATACTTTTGGAATCTGCTTTATGTATTAATTAGGTTTATTTTTTCTCTCTGCCCTGAGTGTAGCAGCTTCACCCACTGTATGTGGACACTTTCACGTACGAAGCCTGCTATTCCAAAGAAAAACATCACTTATGATGAATTGTCAGATGTTTACTATTATGATAAACAATACCTGTCTCCTCGACAACCGCTCAGGGACCCTGCCGGGGATTCTGGGCTTCAGGACAAGATAGGCCCAAAAGCCCAGAGATCCGTAAGACATTATTATTATTAATCTGGTCTTTTTAGGCTTGTATCCAGCTTGAGGCTCCAGTTTCTCCCTGCCTGTCTCCACTCCTCCTGCCACTCACACAGCCTTGGTAGACGTGATGCCATCAAAATTTCTTCTGTCACAATTCCTGACAGAGAAAAAAAACAAGTTATGTTAGTCTTACAGCCACTGTCACTATCAAACTGATGTCCTGTTCAGCAATGTAAAAAAAAAACAAAAAAAACATGTCTCTCTTTTCACCTCATCTTCAACACAAAAATATGAAAAGAAACAGATATCTCTGTGCAAGCGCCAGGACAGTGAGTGCACGCTGCTTAAGTGCTATCTTGGCTTTGGAAATTGTGGTCAGGAAGATTATTTGGACAGAAAGAGAGAGGGAGTTAGGAAGAGACAGAGAAACAGAGTGAGAGTCATACAGAACACACACACACACACATACACAAAGGGTTCTGCATCTGCTGACGGCGTGCCAGAGACATTATCTGCGAGTTGTCCGCTGGAATGGCT
Source organism: Scomber japonicus (assembly GCF_027409825.1). Taxonomy (NCBI): domain Eukaryota; kingdom Metazoa; phylum Chordata; class Actinopteri; order Scombriformes; family Scombridae; genus Scomber; species Scomber japonicus. Next base: position 10,701,292 of record NC_070600.1, on the reverse strand, counting down.
GTAGATCGAGTTCCTGTGACGAGGTTTCATCCAGACGGAGTCTTTAGACAGCCAAGACGGTGCAATTTAGTGGCAAAGTTGCTTCACGGTACTTTGTATGACTGCAGCTATGGTTACACACAGGCTGAGTGGGCACGAGGATCAGGCCAATCTTACAACAGTCAGAAGAATGAATAGTATTTTATTCTTTTATATTCTAAATCACTGCTATCTTCTAAAACGCTTTGTTGGCAGCTATGGAGAATTTAAATTAAAAGTTTCATTTCCAAAGTACTTCCCCTCCATCATTTTCTGAGAGAGGGTCTCACTTTTATTCTGATTGATATCTCATTTTGGAATAAATTTTATTAACATTATCTTCTTGTGGTTGTTTGCGCAGCTCAAGTAAAGCTCCGAATATTTCAATGGATCTTCAGTCTCCAAAATGTCAACAGGGAGCAAAGGAAATATGTACTTTGTCCTCTGTTCGCTCTGTGAAGCAGACCTATAAAACTACTTATCCTTTGAAGGTCCTGTGGAGCTGAACATGAACGTCCTTGTTAATTGTAGATTTTTCTTTTTACTTTACAGTCCAACAGTAAACACCACACTGTTTGCAGGGAACATCTTTAAAAGGGAAGAGACAGCAATAATTATTCCTTTTGTGTTCACGGTATTTTGCAATCTGTTCAAAGACTATCACAAGAATACGCACCGTGTAAAAAAAAATGTCCTACAATAATGATTGATCAGCAAAGACTTGTTTTCCAGAGGAGGGAATATTTTAGACGCATATTTTTAAAACCCTTTTGACTCATTTATCAAAAGGCATAACTTAATACACTGTTGGTCATAGATACTGCACTACCTGCTGTGCACTTGAGCATCAAAACCGGATGTTTTGGGATGAGGGACAATTTTCTTCATACTACCACATGAGGGCGTATGGTTGATCATGCACCAGCAGAATTTATTAACCAAAAGACTCCAGAATCTCATAAAGTGAAGCGTTTTAACAAGTATCTGTCCTGCTGGGGAGACACAATGCAGATATCAGTGTACTAAAGCTTGACATCTTACTTCAGTGCTGATGAGTTTTCAGACTTTCACTGCCAAGTTTAATTAACAAATCCTGTCGGTGTGGTGATCTCTAATCCTTCAGCCACTCTTTTTACTTTTACACATCAAAAGTCAATTCTGCAACATTAATATGGACTGTGGTTAATACAATCAAATAAGTTGTTTAATGCTAAAGTGTTTTTTACTTTGCCAGAGAGACGGATGATGATGTGATTGGATGACACTACAGAGATAAATTGGCCTTACCATTGCCATTTACATAATTCTATATGTAAAACCCTTTAAAGTTGGGAGGAATGGTGGTATACTTGTATCCAGGTCAGGATCGAATCCACAACAGGTAGTGCATCCAACAATACCCCAGCCCTCCCCTCTACTCACACTGAATCACTGTGATACATCAATATGGAAAGGAAAAATACTCTAAATGTAAATACAAGCATGGACCATATGGTGATCAATTTTACAATTCGACGCAAGTTTGGCCGTGAGAAAGAGAGAGAGAGAGTTGGATGAGGGGTGTGGGAGGTGTTGGGGGTGGGGATACGGTGGGATGCGCGGTGTGCAGACTCATCCCGAGGGCTGGTGCACCGGGAGAGGCCACTGTCTCCCAGCCTTCCAATGCCACAACAGTCTCACTTTTGGAGACGTGAGCGGCACATATCAGACATCCGGAACCCCAACTGCCCCCACCCACCCATCCACCCTCTCTCTCTCCCTCTCTCTCTCTCTTTCCCACCCAGTCCTCTATCAGCCCAGGTGGCAGAGCGCACTTCGGCCGAGGGATGCAGCGTCTCATCTCCAGCACATGGACAGCGGAGCTTGGAGCTGCCGCAGCGCGCCACGGCTCCACTAGCTGAAGACGCCACCTCTCAGCGGCGGAAATAAGAGGCGACACACCTGCGTTCAACTCCTGGACTTCAGACAGAAGGATTGGTTCATACATCCTCCTCTTTTTTTTCTTCTTCTTTTTTTTCAAACCGCAAGAGAGCAGAACAAGTTGTGTTCAATGCGCAACCATGCTCATCATCCCGTCTCGCAGTGCGCTGCTGTCCGTCTATTACCCACAGATCTTCCTCATCCTCACCAGCGGTAGCTACCTGTAGGTTTCTTATAAATGCACTTGCTCAATTTAAACACCTCGGTTTGGTTTTTGGGTCGCCTAACACGTGGGCCAGTTGTGGCTTATGCGCAAATTGGCCAATTACGCACAGAGGACTTGGATAGATCGCACCTAGAAAGCATAGCTGGTTATTGCAGGTGTTTATTATAGTGAGAGAATTCTCTCAACAACAATTTTATGCTTTAACTGTTATCTTTTAATGTTGCTAAATGGAGTAAATTGCCTTATTTAATCTTCCATGTAGCTTCGGTTTGTTCTAGTGTGGCAACGAGATTACGGAAAAAATGTAACTTGGAATTACGAGTCAGACAAAATTTAGGAAAATTGCTTGGAAATGTGTGTCTGGTGTCGTTTAATCAATTTTGGCTTTTTCCACAATGGAATCACAGAAACTCGGGACAAGAGCTGCGGAAATGTCCCCCCGTAATATGAACTGTTTAGTCACTTTCATTCAAATAGTGTCATAAATCGAGCGGTTATAACGAGAGAGTGGACTGGAGCCAATGTTTAATCTACGTTATTTTTACGTGTTCAATGTGCGCTGCTGATGAGATAACCTGCTCTTATGGATTTACACATTACACCAGAGCCACTCTGTCATAGGAGCACCTCGTCAGACATGGGCCATAATTGGAAAGGCAGCATATGGAAAAGAGTGATACTGGACTACTTCATGCTCTGTCTATAGGCGCAGACCAATGTAATGAGCTCCTTTTCTAGCAGCATTAAAAGACCCAGGCCCTCACAAAGAGAATGATTGCTGCACCATACATGCTTCTCATTCATGACAAGGGCAGGTCCTGAAACCTAAAATAGCTGTGGTGGTTCATGTTTTCTGTAACACAGGGAGAGAGAGAGAGAGAGAGAAAGAGAGAGAGAGAGGAAGAGAGAGAGAGAGGCAGACCTAAATGAACTGAATTTGGACCCATTTCTATAATGAACTAGTTTTCTCTTTTAAGTCTTTTATGTAGGTCCATTAGGTTACACGTGATGTGGTCTGGGGTGAGGATGAATGTTGCACAGTCTTCTCTTATCTTCATATTTGGTCTTGTTTATTTGGTTTCTTATTTTCAGTTCAACTGCCAACCATCACAAAAAGCTTAACAAAAATGTAAATGTTTACTGGAAACAATTGGACAAATCTCCTCACTAATTGCTCAACTGGTAGTAAAACCACAGCACAGACTTCAAATCAAACTGCTATGTTTGTTGTATGCATACCAGCATATACATTTTTTTTGTTTCCCCACTTCTGCTTTCAGACTCTTCTCACTCTTTCAGACAGAATGTTATCAATGTTTCCTTGATGGACGTTACTCTAATTAATTTGTCTCTCTCTCTGCCTATAGGGCCCTGTCCTCTGTGGTAGCTCTGGGTGCTAACATCATCTGCAACAAAATACCAGGACTGGCCCCCCGTCAGAGAGCCCTCTGTCAGAGCCGCCCAGATGCCATCATTGTCATCGGTGAAGGCGCCCAGCTGGGCATCAACGAGTGTCAGTACCAGTTCCGCTATGGCCGATGGAACTGCTCAGCCCTGGGCGAGAGGACAGTCTTTGGACAAGAGCTGAGAGTAGGTCAGTCTGTTTGCACCTGGCTGCCTGGCTTGTGTCTGAAACTCACCGTTTTTTTTTAGTTTTTAAAAAAAATCTTAGTTATAGACAGCAGGAAAGAGGCAAAACAGAGCTGAGTGAGGGAGAGAAGGGACAAAGAAGTCTGATGGGACTGTAATTGCAGTGTAGCAGAGCATACAGTCTGCTCCAAGACAGTGGAATTAACTGAGGTTTTTCTGAGGAAAACTATTTAAAAAGTGTTTAACTTTTAACACTAGCAAAGGAAAGTTTTTGGACAACAAAAAAGACATCAGATCAAACTAAATTAGACACAACATTTGGAAATCTGAGCCACAAGTGTGGACTGGTGTGTGATAAGGATGACAGGATTGTCATTCTGGTTTTGCTTTAATCTGCAAACAGGCATGTTAATTGTGCTAACCAAACCAAAGCGAGCTCTGTGCCATGATTTCCACGATCATTGAAGATGAAAGAACTGTGCTGTGTGTGTGAACGAGCATAGTTCCGATGCTGCTCAGCTCTGCGGTTTGACATCGGGCTGTTTTCTCATTCTTCTTGTATTGTCCTCAAAGCTCATGTGACTATCATCAGTGACATGAGAGGCAGCTGTAGTGTAACTTCACTCAGTGGCATCAAAAAGATTGTTTGAAATGGGTGGCAAAACTTTTATTGAAAGCATTTCTGTTTGGAACACCACAAGCAGAAACCACAATGACTTCTCTGCCTGCTTTAGAAGGAAAACTGTGTCCAAAAAGTTTGATTGAATCTGTAGTTGCTGATTGTGACATCACAGTACTTGTAACACTAATGGTCATAGCCTTGAAGTCATAAATGGAGTGTGAAGACTTCATTGTGAAGCAGGCTCAAGGCCTATCTGGGTGTGTCATCTTCTAGAAAGCATTTATATCAAGCCTCGATCTGTAAACACAGAAACGCACACATCTCCCTGGTTTTAGTCAACATTCTTCCTAGTTTTATTTCTCACAAAAGCCTGTTTGGTCCTAACGTGAACCTCTTATATAAATTGTATTTCAGTCTGAAATGTTTTGTTGCGGTCTTGCTGTGGCTTTGGATCCATGTTTAATCTAGCAGCTCTGGGAGCAATCACTTTCTTCTACACGGTAGACAGGCAGACAGACGTCTGGATCCTTTTCTTTCTTTTGTCAGAGGAAATGTCTCTTTTCTCTTGTGGTGTGTAAACGAGCACAGAGAGACACTTTGGACCCAACTTTGTTCCCCACGTCCTCTTTATGTAGACAGTTTAACCCAAATAAGAACGTTCTAGACGACTAAATCCTAATAGAAATGAATAAAAACGAATTGGGTTGTTGTAACTGTAAAAACATGAACACTGAACATGGATTCCCAGTACAATTGATGACCTTTTACTTATCCCACCTCCTTAACATTTTTGCTATTTCTTTTTAAATAGAAATGTAGTACTTGTGATTCTTGTGATGCTAATGTATCATGGGTATCACCTCATTTGATTGACTCTGCCAGGCCTTTTAACTCATTAGGCACTGAGAAAGACCAGAGAGATTCATGCTAACCACTAACTAAAGTCAGCTCCAGCAGCTGGATGGCAACAATGGGACCCTGCATGCACTGGTGTACAATCAAAACAAATCACAGTGCGAAGAGATGGCTGTTTGGCTATTGCATGCGCCTGATGCCTTGAGAAGTGCTCACCATACAATATATCTGAATGGCTCGCGGATTTAGCCTGATGAGAGAAGACTTCAGAGTTTGTTATGAGTTATGGACCGAGGGAACCGCAGGCCCGATGGTTTCTCCGAGTGAGTTTGTCAGGTTGGAAGAGAGCCATTAGAATCGCCTCTACCAGAGACGCCATGCATTAATACTCTGGGCTGTTGAGAAGTACGAAGGCCCAGCATTATCCTGATTGGAGAGGGAGGATATCCCATTACACAGGCCAATTGTAGTGCCAATAAATTCATTTCTTCGTCCATGCCATAAATACAAATGTGTTTATTCTGAAGTTCAAATGGTGACATACGAAAGCATGGAAATGGGCAAATCTCAGTCAAGCCTGGCCACAGATTATTTCAACATGCAACACAGCAGTATCATTTGCTATAATAATGTGAACCGCCTAAGACAGACACAGAATGACACTTAAGCTGCATGAGAAATTCCATTGATGAAAAACATTAAGACGCAGCAACTCCATGAGTGCCGATCCAGAAAAAAAAGCTAATCTAGTCCATGGTTCTCAAATGGGGTCCAAGGATCCCCTGGGGCCGTTGAGATGGTTACAGGGGCTCCCCAGAAAAAAAAGGGAAATACTTAATTTTAGTAACGCAATGACAGTATGAATGACTGTTTTAGTCATCGGTTTCATACACTTCCTGTATTAAAACATCTAAGAGCAAAAATCTTATCAGATGAGGGTCTGTGGTCTAATTTGTGTCAGTTTTGGGGTCCTTAACGTGAAAAAGTTTGAGACCCACTGCTCTAGTCAGCCAGTAGATGTCACTTGTGTTTTCCTCACTTTACTGATTATTGTTTAAACAAGGACTGCCTGCTGATGCAGATCAGAGATATGAAACAAGACAGAGAGAAACACTATTATAGAGCTATTATAAGATCATTTAGATGTCCATAATAATGCATGCTATGCTGGTGCTCCTCAACATATACTTCTAATAATCCAGCCCATTAACCTGCCTTTAAAATCATATAAGACTGAAAATAGTACTATCGTCTTCTGAGGTTGTAGTTCTGATACTTGACATTAATAAGTACTGGGAAAGTAAGATTAATTCTGTTCTCCTCAGGTACTTAGTTGAGTTTAGAGCTAGTTGACAGTTGATTCTTCTCCAATTCAATTCATCATCAGTGGCTATCTTTCCTAAAATGAGTAGTCCAGAAATTAAGTATTGCACCTCAATAAGTGGGGGGGACTTGAGTAATCAAAATTGACCAGATAGAAGTCTAAATTTCCAGTGTTTTAACCTTTAGTAAGGAAAAATACAGGATCCTATATTTCCCATAATGCAATTCAGTGCCTCCTAAATGCCCACTTCTCTCAAACTCTACAATCCCAGTTTGTAACTCAGCCAATCTGTTAAAAACTTTAACTTTCAAGTCTAATTTGAACAAATTTTAATCCTTATTGTGTCATAAAAGTGTTACTTTTTGATAGGTAAACAATTCTTGCCTTTTTAAAGAAAAATTGATATTACTTATTTTAGAGTTCCTAAAAATGTGGAAAAAGTTATTATTTGAAACAAAGTGAATATTTATATCAATGTACTTTGCACCTCATTGAATTTTTACAAATTTTGTTCTATTCTCTTCAGGCAGCAGGGAGGCAGCCTTCACTTATGCCATCACTGCAGCTGGAGTTGCCCACGCGGTGACCACAGCTTGTAGCCAAGGCAACCTGAGTCAGTGTGGCTGTGATCGAGAGAAGCAGGGCTACCACGACCAAGAGGAGGGCTGGAAGTGGGGAGGCTGCTCGGCGGACGTGAAGTATGGCGTGGAGTTCTCAAGGCGCTTTGTGGACGCCCGAGAGATCAGGAAAAACGCACGTCGGTTGATGAACCTGCACAATAATGAGGCAGGGCGAAAGGTAATGCAGGCAATCAGGCCAAGTATAGTTTTATAGGTGATACTGCAGAAATCAAAGTGAGTGAAAAAAAAATCTACACGGGTTTAAACAGGTGTAAGATAATATGGGCAGAAATAAATGGCTGTCTTCTCTCTTTCATGATATGCACTTACATCAGTTACTAAAATATGAATAAATGCATGAGCCAAAGATCTGCTGTAAATTATAAATAAAGTGCAGAAATAATTAAACAAAGATCCTGTACATCAAGTGTCTTCGCATGTGTGAACACACTTGCAAATGTGTGTAAGTGTGACAGAAACACAAGACTTGGCAGATAGAGCTGCCAGATGGATTAGTGCCACAGCCCTACAATCCATTCACTGAATTACTAAGCATTAAGTCAGGATAGAGGATATTATTGCAAGTCTCTCTCTCTTCCTTTCTCAGTGGCAGCACCACAAACCACGCTTCTGCCCCGCCGCACACACTGAACCAACCAAACTCGAGAGCAAACTCCCCAAAAATGTGATAGCCATGAAGAGAAAGACAGACAGAGCTGCTGATTTGACTACTAGCTGCAAGATGTTCTAATTATGAGCTTAGTTTCTCAAAAATCACAGTCTTATTACCAAATAAATGCATCTGCTGTTATAATGCAGATGTAACTTTTTTTTTTCAAACGTCAAGCTCAGTCACTAAAAATCAGCAGAGAAAGGCTAACAGTCACCTGATAATATTTATATGGCATTATAATGTAAATCTGGCTTAAACCACAGTGTAATTCTATACATGCATGATTGCACAACAGCTCTGGTCAGTTTCCTTGAAAGTTAATTAGAGACTACAGTTTTGGGATATACATTATTTTCCCCAAGTTTCTGACATAAAGTTGGCATACTAGTTGGTGTGTTGAAAGTTAAAGTGTCCACAGAAAGATCAGCTTACCATAAAAAAGGCCATGTGTTTGTTATTCAAATTCAAACGATCAAGTGCGAATTTAAAATGACCATTTAAGTATTAATCAGGTTACCTTAACAATACTTTTAAACATATACTGACTTCATTTCTACTCTGTATGATCAGATCTTAGAAGAGAGGATGAAGCTGGAGTGTAAATGTCACGGCGTGTCTGGTTCCTGCACCACAAAGACCTGCTGGATCACCCTGCCCAAGTTCAGAGAGATCGGTTACCTGCTAAAGGAGCGTTATAGTGATGCAGTTCAAGTAGAGCCAGTCCGGGCCTCACGGCTCCGCCAGCCCTCCTTCCTACGACTCAAAGAGGCTCGGGGCTACCAGAAGCCCACTGACACGGACCTGGTGTATCTGGAGCGCTCACCCAACTACTGTGAAGAGGACACGGCCACAGGCAGCACAGGGACACGGGGCAGACTGTGCAATGGTACATCTACCCACACAGACGGCTGTAACGTGATGTGCTGCGGCCGGGGTTTCAACACGCACCACTACACGCGGGTCTGGCAGTGCAACTGCAAGTTCCACTGGTGCTGTTTTGTCAAGTGCAACACATGCAGTGAGAAATCAGAAGTTTTCACCTGCAAGTAGGGGATGAGGAGGTGGGGCACTGGGGGAAACGGACAAGGGGTGAAGGTAAGGGGATATGACAAAGTGGAATTTGAAGTGAAGAACTTGGAAGTATTTATTCATCATTTTGCACATTTTGACATCCTATTTGGAATTCTTTACAGAGACAAGAGACAGACATGAAATGGGATATGGTTTGTAAACTATTGGGACAGAAGGAAACATGAACATTTCAATAATATATTTTCTTGCGTGCTGGTAACAAACATGCAACATGATGCGAACATGTTGCAAAGGATGTTTGCTTTTTTTTTTTTTTTTTTTTTTTTTTTTTAATTGTCTCCAGCAAAGCAACATTTTGGAAGACACATTACCTGCACATCTTACAAAGATGTAGCTTAGTCTTCAAAAGATGTCACGCACAAGAGGAAAAATAAAACTATTGTTGGATGTTGAGATGGACTTTTTTAACATCCTAACTGGAAGAATGCTACAAGAGCAAAGTGCTTTCGACTGCCGTGAAAGGAGGAGTGGAGTCGATGATGGCAGTGGGATACGTTTAACTGTACACTCACACTGTATTCTGTTTGAACACTGAAAATAAAACAAAATTATTTATGTATAAATATATTGCAAACCTATATAGGATGGATAGCAAGTTCAATTGCTCTTTTAATGTTTTTCTTCTCCTTTTGTGATCTACTGATACGAGCTGGGAATAAACAAACTCTTATTCAAGTGGAATCACATTTACAGCCACTGAACAAAATATTCAGCTACATCCTCTGCTACTTCTATCTTAATCCATTATCAGTCCTCAGTGACATATTAAGCTATAGATTAGTTCTTTTGCACTCACGTAGTCACACTTTTTCTTTTTCGTGGAACATAAACATCACAGAGTTTGGAAAGGTGTGCTGTCGAGTGCCGTGCTGACATCTCTCTCATGGACATATTCCCCCCACTTGGGCCCACACCCTTTATTATTACGCCAAGAGTCAAAGAGGCAGAAAAATACTCACACATCCTATTTTAAGCATCCAAACTTGTCAGCTTGAATGGCACTTTCCACCCCTGAGCGTGTTCATTGTTTCGTTTTTTGTTTTTGGAGGCTCTTGACTTCTGAGAAAAGGGTGTAAGCCTCATTGGAACTCCATAGAGGTGCAATCAGGTTCAGATACATCGTACATTCCCATGAGCAGCAGAGACATGGAATTCCACATCATGGCCTCTGCTTACACAAGGCCTTCCAGCGCGGTTTAGGCCTGCCTGGGTGGATGGCATGTGCCCTAACCACACAGAAGGGGGTATGAGAGGATCAAAGGCCTCAAAGCTATTTTTGGACAGTACCCTTAATGTATTCAGAAATGTTTATTTAGGCTTTATATAACTTACAAAACAATTTGAAGAGTATATTTTTATATGAGGAACGTGGCACTTTATGTCATTTATAGATGGAAAAGAAAGTCACTATTTACAAGCGTTTTCTAATGTCATTGTATTCAGATTTGAGAGCTATAAATTATTTGGAATTTATGTCTTTGATCAAAGTTCCTAAATTGTAAATAGTCCACGTGTTTTCTTTTTTCTTTTATTTGTTTAATCAAAATAGCCCAGATTGTCCATCTCGATATGATCCTTCACAATTCAAAGTAGCCCATAAATTCTGAGTGATTCATTAAGTGCATCAAATGTTGGAAAGTCCAGGAAATTTTGTGGAAACCGCTGTAGTATTTGAGGAAATATATGGAAGCAGAAAATACAATGAAAGTGTCTGCAACTGACGGATTGTGCAGCTTTATATCGAAGAGATTTCAGTGTTTCTACTTGTTTTGTTGCCGCTTTCAGTGACGAGAAACAACTCGCTGCTTTCTAAAAGCAGTTATAACTTCAAATACTGCTCATTGGAGGTTTCTTTATTTGTTTTGTGACAAAATCAGAGTCTGCATCACTTACAAACACGGACAGTTGTACTTCTTTTTTACCAATAAAATTTGAGCATCCTTTTTAAGTCTCTTGAGTTTTATGTCACATCTGGCCTTTATTTGTTGTTAGTAAAATCATAACAAAAAGCTGTTTCTCACACACAATATCTTTATTAAGTCATATATAAACATATTATTTTATCCAAACATAAAGCATATATTTTACACCCTGACAAAGTGTTGTTGTTTTTTTGCTGAAGGCGAATATCAAACCAGAAGGCACAGATACAATATAGTAGAGGCCTGCGGTATAAAACGCTGATATGGGAAACACCAGAATTCTGGCCTTGACTGATGTGGTACTAATGTGTTAGGAGGTGAACAGACGGCCGCGGCCATGCCACCTCATTCAGCCCGGCTGACTCGCATAGCCTCTTTCCTGTGGGGCTGAAAAGCATTGCAGCCAGCCAGTCGAGCGCAAGTAACAGCTGTTTTGTTAGCTGTCTGAAATCCTTGGGGACCGGAACCGCATAAGCTCCCTTCACTATGCCGGCGGATTGAGGGGAGAGTCCGGCGGATTGTTTCAATACATTTTGTCATTAAAAATCAGAGGCAGAGCAAACAGGGTGGAGCAGGGTGTGGGCAGGCCCGTAAAGCGCTGCATTGTTGAGGTGTCAGGACTGTTCAGCTTATCCAGCAACGGGAGGAGCAGGGAGGGATGTCATTCTGCAAACTAATGCTTCTGGTCTGATTCACTCACTCATTCTTTCATTCATTCACACTCTCAATCTCTCACTCACTCTTTGGACTTTCAATACGTAGCCATCCCTCATGTAACACAAGATAGCCATAAACACACAGCTACAGCTAAACAGAAAGGTCAGTATTTAGACATTTGCCAAAGCGAAGAGAAGCGGTGTAAGGTGGAAAATATTAACTCAATATCAGTTTAAAGATGGTTAATGATCTACATTACATGCCATAAGCAGTCTCATGCCTTACTCATCTCCAATACTGCATAATAGGATTGAAATAGAAGATGAAGAGAGAGATGAAGATGAACTACACTACATTATGTTGAGTATAAAACTCATTACTATTATAACCTTAACACTAGCAGCATTGCAAAAGCACGTAGCTCATGCTGTAAAGAGCTTTGCTGGTTAGTGTCATGCATAGTGTGAGTTAGTTTTAGTATGTTTGTATGTTGACCTTAGATGACCTTATATTTATATTTAAAATAAGCAGTTATTCATTAAAGTTTTAAGCATGCGTATGAGGAGAAGGTCAGACAACACCATTTAATTAGGTGAGATGCAGGGCAGGGGGGTTATTACATCATTTTTGTTGGTCATGCTCTGTTTCCCGGTTACTGGAGAAGTCACTATGGGCCTGGGATTAAACCACAACCCCTGCTGGTAACATCAGTGTCTCTGAGAAGTGAAAAGCCTGGACACTGAGGTGCTCTTTGTCTTTGGATTAAACTCCAGAGCATTAGCTTTGCCAAAAGGTACCAGCATGTTCTCGCTTCTCACAAACTCTTCATTTCCCAGACTGGGGTCAACACAAAACAAGAGTTCTGGATGTCTTGACCTCTGCTTTTATACCAGGGGGACCCTGTGGACCTTTTGTGTACCAAGAATGTCTTAAGCCCCAGCATTACTGAGACAGGAAAGTAAGTTATCCTATACTTCTCTAATAGAAATGTCTAATTCAGCTTATTCTAATCAGCAGAGTGACTGTCTATTTTTTGGACAGCCACAAAGCTTAAGTATTGGGTAGCCCTGAGGAGGCTTGCAGCACATGTTAACACAAACTTATACACATGGAATTTATTCCTTTCTAAACAATGACTTCACATGAAAACCTGCTTTTGAGTTGAAGGCCTCCTTTCTCCTTGCTGGTCCTGTAAGATTTTCATGAATCCTTCCTCACAGTTTTGAGCAGCAAGCTCCCATCTCGCTCTTCCACCTGGAAGCCCAACTCCCTGAGCGCAGAGTAGTCGGCGGTGCCGCGGCGTTCCAGGCTGGCGACCAGCTCCTGATTCTGCGTGTTGTTTTCTAGAAGGTTCCTGATTGCAAAGATGGACCACTGGCTGATGACTGAAGGCGTTAGTCAAGGACAGCAACATAAAGTTTTACACAGTGGTTCTTTCTGGTATTTTTTGATTGTGTTTTTAGGCACTGGTTTTTGGATCAAATGAAGTAAATGATGGAAAAAGTATGTAGCTACTAAAATAGAATATAAAACAAGCAAACTTTAGGTTTTGATAGGTGTAAAATGAGTTGTCATGTCTGAATATCAATTTAGGTGACTATCACACAAGTAGGTCTTGGCGCTATAATGATGATTATTTAACAATCAATATTTAATACTGGACATACGCGAGAGTAGCACTTTAAGATGCAAGATTACACCACCACCACTCACTCCAATAAGCTAACAAATGTATACAGATAAGGTACATAGACTGGGAGAATTGAGGCCAATTGTTTTGAATGTCAAACTCATAACTCTAGTATTTACTTTAGGTTTCCTGAGTACACACAGGCCCAACAAACGAAAATGGGTTTCGCAGACAGGTTAGGCTTTATGATACAAAACAATCTTGACTCACTCGTCTCTAGTTTCCCGAATAAATCCAGAAACATTTTTTTCTTTGCCCATCTCTCTCGAAACGGAAACAAATGCTGACATGTACATGAAAAAAGTGTAAGGGGTAGACAGTGTGTGTGTGCCTGTGTACACACGTTCCACTACAAAGGTTGCGGATTTACAAGTGTCCACACAAGCTGAAGGAGTCTGGGAGCAGACTATACACTTTAAGTACACAGTTACCACTTTAATACATTGGATACACCAGCAGAATCCAATTCAACTGCCATTCTGTAATATAATGTTCATTGACAAAGTGTCAAATACATACTAACTCAACTATGAGGTACTGAATAGCCAAAATTAGTGGTGGTTCCATATTGGATAACATTGAGAGGTTCTTCTGTCCACCTTTATATGTAAATGGTGGGCTGACATCCATCAAAATGCAATCCAGCACAAAATCACCTCTGTGGTCTAATAAATTCCCTCGAACAAGGTGTCAACCAGAAATGAACATCAAAACAAGTAGATTTTATCATGGGGTAACCTGACTTGATTACCACATCACAGGCTTACATAATAAAGTGGTACTATAACTCAGCACTACTTAAGTGTAAGAAGGTATCATTAACAACCAGTCCAAATGACTTTAAAGTGTCATATAATGCCCCTTTTCATTTCTGAGGTCTATTCACAAACATTTGTTTGTTTTATGGTCAAACGGTCCCTAGTTACAGCTGTTGCCATGGATGCAGCCCCTCTGTCTACCTCAGCCTTAAACGGGCTGTTTTGTGTCTGCTCAGTGCCCCAAAACTGTGTGCATTTCTTCATGGACTGTGCATTTTGACACTTTAAACAGTATTTAATAGCATTAATGCTTTATAATCAAAAACGGCATGGAAATCTCTCTTTCTACAATATACCCCCTTTAATAATAAATGCACCCAATTAGTTGACACTATTGACCAGTTGTAGGCAAAGATGTATTGTGGAATGGTGAATAAGTATGTGAAACCTACACTGAAATGTTTGAAATGGCTAGCCTGCACATTCTGCAGCAATCAAAGCTCGATGCCACACTTATTATTGGTTGCAAACCGACCAGCTCTCCTGTGCAAACATGCCAAACTCAATTTGAAAACTGCCAGGATAAGATAAACATTGACTGGAAAGATATCTGGGCATACATTTGAAAAGCAATTTAGATCAACTTGACAAATATGTACAAAGATGTGTCTGTATTTCTAAACCATTAACTCCTATTAGCAAAAGGATACATGGGTTGTTGCTGTCTATGTTGCAGTTGTCCAAGACGAGCGGGATGCCTTCCAGTACTCTCACCTGAGGAAACAAGTTCAGGAAGATGTAAAAGAATCGACTGATACAGATGGATTTCATTTCGTTTTTCATTACTGTTTGCTATCGTTGATCATTTTCCAGTAATGTATTAGAATAGACAAACTGATGCCAGAAACAATACTTTTCCCACACATACGTCTTAACTCAACAAAAGCTCGTTTTACACTGTTTAATCAGAGGTTTATGCTTTTGGTTTTCTGATTATATTACACTATGTATAAAGCCATTTTGTGTTGATTGTCTTGATAAAACATCCGTGGGACAAAAGAAAACCTGAAATTGCAGTTTACTGTAAGTTTTCACGACTCGTTTCAAGATTTACAAGTAACACCCACAACTAATTGCACCTATAGGTTTTACTTTTCAGTACAAAACCTTGATGTCAATCTCTGCTAAAAACACAAACACACAAAAATAGACTGCCCCATTTTAGGGAAGAAATCTCTCATCAAAACCATTAAATGAATTCTTACATAGAAAAGGTTACAGCAAATTGTAACATATGGTTATGCAGTGCAGTCTAGTCAGTGATCAAAAAGTGAAAACAGTTTATTTAAAAGGAAACAAATATGTTAGACTTGAGATGTGAAATATTTTTGAGTACTTCTTAGGTGGTCAGAATTCAAGACCGAAGGGATGAAGAAAAAAAGCTGTGCAGAAGCAGAAGGTCAACACAAAATAAACAATATGCAGTCGACCCAACTGTCCCTCTCTTTTCCAGAGCCTCACGTCCGTACAAAAGCAGCAGTGTGGTTGTCGGTTAGTCTGCGACGGTCACAACAGGGTGATCTGCTCTGTATCATGTGTCTGATTCTATAGGCTTAATTATTGTCTTGCTTGCCGTTGCCTTCCCTTTTGACATTTGCGGTTACCCTCCAAATACATTGGTGGGAGCACCAGAACAAGACAAAGTGCTGAGTTGCAGAAAATGGAAATGTCATTTAAACTGTCAAAATGAAACAAAGTCGCTGACTAGTACAAGCACCCAGGTCTGTGTTTTCCACTTTCAAACTGATTGTCTGAAGTTGCTTACATTATGTCCAAACCCATAAAGAGATGAATAACAAGCGACTGGACCCCAACTTCAGCCCCGGACATGCAGTTCAGCCCTTTGCATGCACATCTTAAATTACAATCTCTCCCAAAGGTGAACAGAATGACATTTGGTTTACTGGAAGTGATCTTAGTGAAAACAGATATGGGGTGATTTCTGACCACTGACAGGCCACAGATCACCATCCGTAAATATTACAGAGGGGCCAACAGAGGGTGGCCATCCCACAAGCATTCCACAAATCCGTTTCTATTAAGTACGACTGAGTCTGTATTACGCTACAGATGTAGGCCAATTTCTTCTCATCTGCTGTATTATCTATCTGTGCTTTATGTTAAAGTGGCGCACTGACAGATGGCGATGGAAGGAAATTGATAAAATCACTAGAGCGAGCGAGCAAGGGAGGGAATGTTTCATATTTCAGCACAAAACCGAGTTGTTGTGTTGAAAGAACATTTAAAGCTTCCAGGCACAGGAACACACAGGCTCCTGCTCCATTAGACATTAAACTCTTTTGCACTCAACAGTTGTCCTCAGTCCTCTGGAGATCAAGTGGTTTGATATGACAGAGTCTGACTCTATCGATCTGTAAAATGCAACTGGTGGCTGCCGTTCTGGTCAAAGAAAACCAGACCTTGACCTGACAGTGTGCTAGACTGATGGAGGTGCCCATTAAATCTTCATCCCATTCAATCCCATTAGAGGAGGATCCCAGCAGATTAGGAAAACATAAAAATGAAAATTAACAAGGACTTTATGCATTTTGCTTTTCTATTCCATACTTTTTCCAACCTATAGCATAGCATAGCTGAAACTAATGATTATTTTCATCATTGACTCATCCGTCAATTATTAGTATGATTAATCTTTTAATCATTTAGTCTACAAAATGTCAAAAAATACTGAAAAATGTCCTTCACAAGCCCCCAGAGTGCCAAGGCCATGTCTTAAGAGGACTTATTTTGTACCAAAATATGTAACATTTACAAAATATACATGTAAAAAATGAAAGAAAACCAATACATTATGAGAAGCACTAAGCAGCAAATATTTAACAATTTTCTTTGGGGAAAGATATTACCAATTAATTGATTGTTGACTACTCTATTTAGCTGAAACAATTTGAATAATCAATTACTTGTGGACTATTAAATGAATTGCCAACTTTTTTGATAATTAATCACTAAGTCATTTAATTGTTGAAGTCATTTCTAAGAGAAAAAAATCCAAATGATCTGCTTTTGACTTCTTAAATGTGAATATTTGTCTGGTTTCATTAGTATTTTATGACAGTACACTGAACATTGTTGGGTTTTTTTCTGACACTTAATAGACTCAACAACAAATCCATTAATGAAAGAAATTATCAACAGATTACTTAATAATGACAATAATGGTTAATGGCAGTAAAAAATATTATTCTATTGATTGGCTAATCAATTCACTGCCTGGGTCACAAGGTTTCTGTTCCATACAATATTTTCTTGGCTTTGATAAATACCAACAGCAGCGGATTATAGTCCTACAGAAATGAAACATCAGAGGATTAACAGTTTCAGAAAAGCTGATTTCATGGATGTTTGAAGACCAAAGAACAATCAAATCAAGTGAAAGCAGATTTTTGTGTTTTATAACAAGAACCCGCCTTGAATATATTTTGACTGATCTGAGTCACATGATTAATATCTCTACATTTGATGCAATCTTCTGCATGATTATGTAGATTTTCAGTGCATTTTAAAAAGGGTAACTGAACTATACAAGTGATCAACCTGTTTATTGATCTGATCTTTCATCCATTCATCATTTCAATTTAAACTAATGCAAACCTTGTTCTGGTTGTTGGGATTCTTGTAGCAGAGGTTTCCTATGAGCCTGATGAGGTGGGCTTTGAAGCCGACGACAGGGGAATGTGAGGAAGTGTCTTCATCTCCACTGAAGGACGAGAAGTTCTGAGCAGCACTGAAAATATTCTTACTAGCCTTCCCAATGGCATGCACCTGCTGCAGGAGCTCTGCAGGGAAGATGATGAGAGAGGAAAGGAGGAAAGAAGGAAAGACATTTTATTTACCACAAGGTCAAGATCAACCCATTATAAAACATTTCTTGCATAGTGATGGAAGTAAGGTGATTAAGATCTAGTTACATTTACTTCAGAAACATTGTTTAAATGCAAAATTAAATGTTTTGCTTCTTTTGCCATTTCCTGTTAACAGGCAGAATTGGGCACATGTTTTGTTGCTTGTCTTCTGTTGGTGATATGATAAGGATGTCCATCTTTCACAGCATCACTTAGGGAGTGTTAATAGTGTGTCAATTCCACTTACCAACAGTAGTTACTAGAAGGTCTGGATGGTCCTGTAGGAACATGAACTGCCCCTTATCTGAGGTCATCTCACACAGCACATCTAGCAGACTAATCACTGTCAGAGCCTCCTGCAGGACATGCCACATGGAGAAAAGATGTGTGAAATAAAGTTATGGGAGAAAAAATGTCATGATATGCTTGTCTATGCCCACTCTCTATTCAATTATAAAATTAAAATCTTTAAAAGTTAAATCATAGTCCTTGTGTCTAACAGTTCATGTGAGAGGTCTGAGGACAGTGGAAGCAACATCTGCCAGGTTTAATGTCTGTACCTCATCACTGGAAGCAGAGCCGGAACCGAGTGCCAGCACAGCTCCACAACCTTTCTGGAAGGCAGAAGCCATGAAACGAGCCACGCTGGAAGGGACGCCACAATCCTCCGAGTCTTCCTCTCTTAGCTGGGCACAGAGCAGGTCAAGCAGAGTAACCCTGGAAAACACACACATGTGTAAAACAGATCTGCGGTACTGTCTGGATGTCAACATTCTGAATCTCTACTTGACCGTATTCTATGATAGATTTATTACTTTTTCTGGATACATCAGTGGTTATTCTGCAATGTCAGAATCTGAACGAGAACAATTAAAATATGTTTTGCATTCAGAAAAGTCTCTTATAAAAAGTACATGTTTAATGTATGTTCGTCAGCAGATCAGTTTCTGTGTAATGGCAAGCACTAGTATATTGACACTTAATCAAAAGATTACAATACTTGTAGATTAGTCCGACCATATAATAAAAATGAAGTACCTTTCATTATGAGACATCCCAGAGTACATTTTTTCCACCAGAGCTGAAGAATTGAGGAAATGCTGAGTTGCAATAATAACCCTGTCAATTAATAAACATCAAATGTAAACTTTACTTACAAGAACGACAAAGCAGTATTGACATGATATACACACAGCTGTAAACTCTTTACAAATACAAACTATTAACTACATAACACAGACACACACTCTTACGTCCAGTCTAGCTCTGGTTGCGTCCTGCAGAGCTCCATCACCTTCAGAGCCAGCTCAATGTTCCGTGAATCAGTCAGTTCTTCCACCTTGGCTTCATCCAGACACGTGTGTAGCACCATAGAGGCGTAGTTCAACACCTTCTCATCATCGACACTGAGGAGCTGCCTGTTCACACACAGTTAAGTTGACTCAATGTGAGGGCAAAGGTTTGTGATAATTCTTTCACATCAAAAAGTACAGTACTGATATAGAGTGTGCATTATTGTATTGTTGTTTCATGAGTTACAAATATGACTGCTACTGTCACACACGCAACTTACAGCAGAAGATCTGGGAAGGTCAGCCGCCAAATGTCATCTTTACAGATTTGGTTTCCCACTGCCAAATTACCCAGGAACTGAATCCCACAACGAAGAGCTGGATCATAGAGGACCATTTAAGAGAAACAGGTTAGTATAAAAGGTTTAAAGGAAAAAAGAAATTAATTATGTAGTTTCTGACTTACGTTCTAATATGCTATCCCTGCCCTCCAAATTTTTGGTCTGAAGGAAGCTCAGGAGTTTAACAGAAACATCAATAAAACCAAGCTCCCTAGAGGAAAAAAATAGAATATTAATTATACTGGTTTGTTTGCATGATTTCTTTGCATATTTCTAGTTTATTGTGTACACTGCACAATAACATGAACACCTTCAATATGATGCAAAGCACTACTATAGCCTTATCGAATACATCCTGTCATTCTGCAGTGTACAATGATGTTCAGTATGTGTTGTGAGTGTGTCAAACATGTGGGTGTGCTCATTGTGTCAGTCTTTGGAAACACCTGGGCTATGGAAATGACAATAGAGAAAACATTTCAAAAAGCTTGTATATTAAATAACTGATCAATTCATGGAATAAACCTGTCACAAACACTGCACTGGTAAGTGTCATCAATCATGCTCATGACTGTCATTACCTGAGCAGGCACTGGTTGCGTGTGCTTTGCACACAGGAGTTCCTCTGAGCCCTGAAGCACTCAGCTATCAGCTGCAGCTGTAAGGCAACAGACTGCATGTCCTGATCATCTACACTAGCAGCGTGCAGCTCATCATACAGACAGGACAAGACTTGGAAAAGACTGGAGAAAGCCTGCTCTTCGACGACATCTCTGAAAACAGAATGGTAAATAATGAATGACAAATAGCAACATTTTGATATCGCTTTTGTGTACAGTGTTTAATGCTCATCCATCAAAGACACTTCGACATGCGGACAGGACTGGGGGATCGAAATACCAACCCTGCAATTAGTGAGTCTCACTCTACCTCCTGGCCAGCAGGAGCCATAAAGATGAATGGAAGGGTGCCAGCACTGTTACTTTAATGCAGTTGCACTCAAATTATGGAGCAACTTGGGGGAACATATTAACTTACATTTCAGTCCACATTTTCAGAGCAGACATTTTAACTTGACAAACACAGTCAAAATGTCTACTGTAAAAGGTAATACAAGGAACTATGAGAGGAAAAATGACATGTACAGTACATAAAAGTCAAGAACATTATGAAAAAGCCTATCTTGCGCTCATATTCAAAGTCAGTAAGGCCAGTCTTGTGTCTTTCGAGGTTAAAAACTATGGCACTGAGGGGACAGTTAAAGTTGCATTTTTCATTTGCCCAGCTTTCATTATTGTCAAGTGCTAATTGATAACGGAGCTTCAAACCGTTATCTGTAATGCTTCTCCCTCTAAGCTGACAACACTAAAAACGTATTGTCTTGGCAAAATACACATATTTAAGTAACACTACACAATTAGATAGCTGAATAAAAGTCCAAACGCGCCGTTTATAAACACAGAAAGACATTAAACCATTCTGAATAATGCTGCACTTTAAAATTTGACAGTCAGGCTAGCTTAGCCGGTAAGCTACCACCCTCGGTTTCCGGGCCGTAAACCGTGAAATGGCGTCGTCCGCACCTGTATTCCTTTTCCCGTAACGCAGCCGTGCATGCTTTTAAAACCTGCAGGTGTTCAGGGCGCTGTTTTTCATTCAAAATGCCAGCAATTGACGCTGAAAAGTCCACGTTATTGTTGGTTGTAGCTGCCATGTTTGCCTGCTCATTGCGTGTGGGTGGAACTTCCGGGTAGAGTCCTGAAAGGCTATTGGTTCAGAGTAGGTTGAGGGCGGAGTCTGAGCATGTGCTGCTGTTTTCAAGTAGAGTGCCTTTAGAGTGCCTTCTCTGTAAAGGCACTCTGTTTTCAAGCAGCTCAGTGCAGCCAGTGGATGATTCAGTGCTGCATGACGTGTTAGTATCAATAATACTAATAATATAATAGTAATAGTGGTAATAATGATAATAATAATAATAATAATAATAATAATAATAGAGAGACGTGCATTAGATTGTGTATAAACATTGTATGCAAAATCTTACAAATTGCATATACTTTTTATACTGTGAACATTTGCACATTTCTAATCAATATATTCTTTACTGTAAAATACATATTCATATCACCTGTCTTTTGTGGTCATTGTATTTTTCTTACTTTGTGTAGATACTTGTTTTGTTTTATGACATTGCAATTAATCAGATTCTAATTTTGATGTATTTTTGTTTCAAGGAGTTGTTGCTGTTTATTTGGTTACTTGAGAGAAACCAGGCTGATAAATAATAGTATGTAGTAATGAAGAAGATTGCTTGCTGTCTGATAATTTTATAGTTTTATTCTATTCTAAACTCAAATTTTAATATTTGTTAATAATGCATTACACTGGCAAACCTGTTTTGTATAATACATGAACATTGAACCTATAATCTACTTACTCTTTTACAATTTTTCTTTTTAATAAGTGAAATTTTTAATTAATGTGTATTTGTGTGTGACGACTTCTTTGTGTAGTCGTCTTGCTGTCATACTGTATATATTCAATTTGTTCTCAGGTTTCTTTTGCAAAGTTGACGTTGATCTCAATGAGACTTCAATACATTATGCTTATTTAAGTGATGCACTGTATTACACTCAATCATGAAAGAAAACATAATCTTCAACTTGAACTGTATTGACCTTTTTAAAGGATTTTGGGGGCAATACAGTTGCAGAAAGGTCAAACATAAATACACTTTAAAATAAGATACATAAAACAATTCATGTTGTCGATATGTAAATATATGCTGAAACCAACCACATAGCCGCAAATGAAACAAATGTTGACAGCATAAAACCTGGGACCCAACCTATTGTCATCCAACCCAGTCATTAATGGTTACAAACATTATCACCATCAACACATTGTTACTAAATATGACTCATAATGAGCACTTAATATGAGAATGGGATGACTGATTTATGCAATTTGGATAGTTGTCTTTTCTATGAAAGAACGACTTTTACCGTAAGTGATGTGTAACTTAAGTTGATTCACTTTGCGTGTAGGCTAATGTAGTATGTATCCACCATGAGATTATGTATTTGAGGATGGTTTTTGGGGGCAAAAGACCAGCTGCAATCACAGATATGTAACTATGTTTGGACATACCCCAGAATATTACACCCAGTCATTTCGAAAACAGAAGTTCTGCATAGGTTGCATGCTGCAGCTGCACTCACATCTGAAATCTATTCACCTAAAGCAATGTTTGGAAGGTCTATAGATCAATTCAATCAGGCCGGATAAGTTGTGGGACAATTGTTGCAGCTGCAGCAACAAAGCCACAGGACAAGCCTTTGGGATTTCCACGTAGAGTGGCGAATTTTAGATCATAGGATTTTCCTCCCTATGGTTGTCCCCTCTGTTTTCACTGGCCAGACAGAGCACAGCAGTGGTGAAAACGCAGATCAATGTGGAAGAGAGTTGATTATTCATGGTAAGAAGTATTCACCTCAAGCAATTTCTCAGCTTTAAAATGAGGTATTTAAAGAACCAAACATTCCCAGTATAGTATTGCCATTATTCATTCTTTGAGGGGAATAACTGGAAATATCCTCACAAACTGGAAGTGGTATGGTATGATGGGGAATCTGAGGAGTTGAGTTACAGGAAAAACAGGACATCCTATCAGATTTTAGTTATTCTGGAAACCTCAGTTATGCTAACTAGAAGATGGTTGGTTTCTGCAGTAGTGGAGGATCTACAGTAGTTCTCCTCAAGACAAAACATGAAGGCCATTAACGACATTGAGTCTTTATTATTCACAGATGGTGCAGTCTTATGGTACAAAGCACAATTAATGTTGTTGAAAGCAAGTCCATATATGAAGTATCATCAAACAAAGTACGTAGTATTTATTCTCTCAAAACAGACGAAATGGAGCAAATATCAAACAGTTCCACAGGTTAACCAACCGTGCATCATAGTGGCACTCACGACAACAAAGACTGAATTCAAGTTAAACACATCAGATGGTGGTTAAGGAAATGGCAGTTGGCTGTTTGCACCCTGTTCATTTATGACATTTTTTCATTGCACACTCTTAAAAGTCACGCGTCTTACAATGACTGAGAAATGAGTCTGTTTTGTTGCTTGAAAAGTAACTTTCCATGCAGGCAGCGTGGCTTCACAGAAAGCAACGTCTGTCTTTCCACCACTTTGGTCCAGACTGAAATATCTCAACAACTATTGGATGAGGTCAATTAAATTTTGCACAGACATTCATGGTGCCCAGAAGGTGAATCCTAGATAGACATTTCCATAGATTGACATTTCCTCTTGTGCTAAAATGAAGTCGACATTTTAGTTTTTTAAGGACATGTCTTCACAACTATTGGATGGCTTGTCATTGAATATGGTAGAGACATTCCTGTCCCCCTCATAATGAACAGTAATCCCTTTGATGACCCCTTTCTTTCCATCCTGCACTATCATCAGATCAAAATTTCAAGTTTGTTCAAAACTTTGATTTTGACCCACATAGCTGCAAAAGTAATAGCATTCTCTTTAGCTTCCGCTGCACTTTTGTTTAGTGCTAATTAGCGGATCTTAGCATGAAAACACATTATTGTAACTGCATGTTAGCAGACTAATGTTAGCATTTAACTGAAAGCACCAATGTGCTGCAGCCTCACAGAACCACTAGCATTGCTGTAGACTCTTAGTCTTGCTGAGGATCTATTAATAATGCGTTCTTGTTTTATGATTATATGTTGTATTGAAATGATAAAGACCTATGGTAAACTAATGGCCTGTATAGTCTGCAAACTGCTATCAGAATTAAGTGCAGTTTAACCACTTCGAAATGAAGAAAATGCATTGATTAATCTTATCTTGCAAGGCATTTTTAAGTGTTAAGCAAGAAAAGACAAGTGCCCCCAGATATTCATAACTGTAACTTTAACTTTAACAGCTCAAAACCAGAACTCAGAGATGAAGACATGAACTACTACAACATTGCGATGGGAAATGATCCCTGACTTGATATAGTTCATGGCCACCTCCACCATCAGATCCTTGGGGCCAAAGATAGGTTTCGTCTGCCGTACAACACCTGAGGGTTGACACAAATTGGAATTGATCACCGTAAATATAACATCATTCAATAATACAGTACATGCAAATTTCCTATAACAATTTTATAAAGGATTAAAAGCTTGGTTTTCTCTTACCCATGATCAGGCCTTGGTGGGAGCGCTTCACCACGTCAAAGGAGAACTGGTCATCTGCACCCAGGATGTCAAAGAACACATCAGTAGTACCGGGGAGAGGAGCAGGGTTCGCAGCTGTGACTGTCCGCAGGAAAACTATTTCTGTTGGAAAAAAGAGTTTAAAGTACTTATTAGTCTGATAGAAATAAACCACAAAGTACATTCAGTTCTTCAACTCAAATATTCATGATATGATTAAACAATTGTACTGGGTTTAAATATGTAATTGAAACTCATGCGCTGTGGCAGATTGGTGGGTAAAATAGGTTTAACTCAATGAGACAGCAAAGGGATTTTTAAAGTTTGCTATTACAAGCTACTGAATTAAATAATACGTTACAGAATATCGCAACTTATTCGTACTGGCGTCACTGCCACACAAGCACATGCATACGATCACGTACAACCTAATATGTTCATGGAGAACAAAGACACAGCACTCGCACATAGTTTTCACAAACACATTTAAAAGGTTGCTTTTATGGATTTACAATGATTCCAATTTGTCACACCTTCTGGTTCACTGAAGTCTCTAAAAGTTGGCAAAGAGAGGATGGTGTGGGTGATGAGGTGGACAGGGTCGAGAGCGCAGCCGAAGTCGTTTGGTTGACAGGCCTTTATACAACGCATGTTGCCCGAGCCCTCGTTCTTGTATCTGACCAGGACAGACAGCAGAGAGAGAAAAGAGACAAGATGGAAAAATGAGATGAAAAAGAGAGAAAAGGGGAATTCATGAAGGTACGAAATAAGTAATGATATCCTTGATGAACACACCAAATTCAAAAAATTACAAAAATCATAAAAAACAATGACAGAATAATGATTTTCTCATGACTTTAACCCTTATAGGCAAATATCCACACTTGAGTTGAGCAAGGAGAACCTGGCAACACCTGAATAGCTCCATAGACCTCCATGGTTCACCAAGGGACGAGTGCCTTAAAGGGAGTCCAAATCCTGATTCCAAACCCTAAAATCAAGCTTGTGACGGTTCCCCAGTGTGAGGACAGTAGAGCTTTCAAACGTAACCTCAAAAACTGCAGTGGGAATTGAGCCATGTAATTAGCAACAAGCAGGTGAGTCCAAGTGGTTCATGAAGCTGAGAGGCCAAAGCCACAGACATGATTATGTGGTAGGTTATTCCACACCAGTCAAATGCCACTGAGGAAAAAACGGGAGGGTAGAAAACCAAGAGAGGGTGTGTAAGAATGAATGTCATGTGATATGATCACAATGACATCACATTTGCATAGTAGAAGAAGGAAAAGGGTCAACAATTTGATAAAATCAGTAAGAGAAAAAGAGTTTTCCTATAGTAAGAATGCTGTTATCATTATCAGACAGCATATAAAATGATTAACATAGCATTTTTGGAAATGAGGAGGTTATATTCCAAAGATTTAAGAGAACCATAGCCACATATTTCATATTTTTGCATTTTTAATCAACTCTATATACACTAAACCTCAAAAACCAAAATGGAACAGTGGAAAATTTGTCTGGTTGCATTTATCCAGCTGACCAACACAGCTACTGGCCGTTTGGTATCATTTACAACAAATTAACTGATAACCACCCAATATCAACACTAAAAGCGCCATCCATCATATGAGCTGTAATGCTGCTCCACCACTAATTGAGCCCCTAGCTGGCTCGGCCCCAGGTGCCCATAAATAAGTGCCACGCTTATTTTTCTTGCTGTCCGCTACGGCAGGGCCTGTTTGATCCTATGGTGAGGCCGCTTGGAGCACATCATAGGAAAAATCGGTTTCAACATCATAAATGACCACAGCGGAGGAAGCACGAGAGTAGTGGCAAAAACCATTGCCG
Organism: Scomber japonicus; assembly: GCF_027409825.1. Taxonomy (NCBI): domain Eukaryota; kingdom Metazoa; phylum Chordata; class Actinopteri; order Scombriformes; family Scombridae; genus Scomber; species Scomber japonicus. Next base: position 10,674,687 of record NC_070600.1, on the reverse strand, counting down.
GTGTGTGTGTGCGTTAGTTCTTGGATATTACAGAGTGAAAAGCCATTTTTATCTGTCACTTTTTAATTGCAAATACATAGAAAGTACACATTTAGGGAGGCTGGCACACAGACATGAGTTAGAGTGAGCTGCCATCAATGTAAATTAATGCACATAAACAAACAATCCATCACTGGGTTGTGGTGATCCTCAAAAGCTAATGAGCCCCATCTACTGGTATATGAAATGTCCTACTATTCGTAATATCTGGTGCTGCATCATATGCTAGAAAAAAATAACAAAAATGTATCATGTGTAGTTAAAAAAATAGGCGGGCACCTCTTAGTAAGAGACTACATTGCATTACATTACATATAAAAATGTAATGCTTTTTGCTATTATCATTTACTCTTAAATGTATCCTTCTGCTCTATCTTCAAGACATAGTTTAACATTTTAGGAAATAAGCTTATTTAGAGGTATTGTTAGATAAGTGCCTACCAATATCTCTAAAACTCAACTCAATTAAGATGTTATATGTCCTTATATTTGCTGTAATGTAAAAAATTTAATTAAAATAAAAAATCCAACTGGAGCTCAGTAGCAATTAATGTGAGACAACCACACAATCCCCAGTCAGTGCAAACACAATGATAAAGCAGCCAACGAGAGCGAATTTAAGTGGCTACTTATCAAATGTTTTTATTGATATGATGAGCTGTGATTTAGCAGATGGTAGGATAAAGAGAAAGCACTTCATTTAGCAGAAAAAAGTAATCAATGTTGGCTGAAGCATCATGTTAGCTTTGGAGAAACTATGAAGGGTTTTTTGCACTCAACAAGAATTATAGGTTTGTTCCTGCATTGCAAGGTGGCTGGAAAACTGGAAATACAACTCCAGTGTAATGAAAGAATGAATAAAAATGAAACCACCCATATAATATGAGTGTTGAATAAAATAGGGACTGACTTGAAACACTCCAAACTCTCTCCAATAAATTCCACAGACTTCTAATAAGGCAATGTTCTTGAGGGCTTGATGGGATGCTCGTGTGTGACAAAGACAGCAATCTTGGCCATGTACAAATGTGAAGTCCCGTAGCGAATCAGTCTCATCTCCACGGACAAAAAGAAGTCCCGGGGCTCGGCTATGGCACGGCGCAGTGAGATCACTCGTCCATGTGCTTGCTGCTGCACCATGAAGTATCCCTCGTCGTCTCCAGAGACTAAGCTGAGCAGCATTTCATCTCCTGGCACAGAATTGGAGGGTCCCATCCGGAAAACATCAGCGGGGACGGGTGTGTTGGTGGGGAAGGTGATGTTGTAGAAGGAGATTCTCAGCGGGAGGGAGAAACACGACGAAGGGTCCGGGGTGAACTCGCATGTGACACGCTCGCAACGGCTGAAACGGGAAAAACGAAAGACTCACTACAGGTGGAGCGCAGAGATATCTGGATACATGGGGTAGAAAGAAAGATGAAGGAGAAAAGAAGACTGACAGAGAAAGCCTTCAAAAGAGATAGAGAGGCGTTTGTGACCGACGAAAAAGCTGAGCAAATGTGAACGGCAGATCCCAACCAAAAAATAAGAAATGCATGATGAACAGCTGAGGATAACAAGCCTTCATATTTCAACAGCTCTTCATTACCAGGTTGCCACTCATGATCAGTACTCACCCATGTGTTGCTTGCCGGAAGTTTGGAGGACATTCGAAGGACAGGCAACGAAATCCTCCCTGAATGTTGAAACAGCTCTCAGAGATGGAACACGTATGGCTCCCCACTGCACACTCATCGATGTCTGGACACACACGGGGAGAAAACAGAGGTCACATTCTTTAGGTAAATTGATATTCTACCCTCAAAAGGAGTATTAACTCCTAGTAAAACATTCAACATTATTCCAAGGGGTGATTTTGAGATGCTTGTTAAATACTGTGTAGTGTGAGGTTTGTCCTGACCTTGGCATGTGCGCCCATTGGGGGCGAGTGTATAGCCTGTGGGTGGGCAGGTGCAGTAGAAACTCCCCGGGATGTTGGAGCAGCGGTAGGAGCACACATGACCACCAGTAGGCAGTGCACACTCATCAATATCTGAAAGGAGCAGAGTAGACTGAGTCTGCTTAAAAGTGAGTAAAGATCATTTTGACACGTTAATGCTTCTAAATTGCATTAAAGACTTTTTTCCTTCTGCTATGCAATAATAATAATGGTTTTAACTGCATCATAAGCTGGTATTCCACCATTAAGCATCATAAAAAGCCAGAACCTGCCAAGTACCTTCACATGTTATCCCATCGATGTCACTCAGCTGGTAACCACGGCGGCAGTAGCACTGGTAGGAGCCGTAGACGTTGGCACACTCTTGGCTGCAAGGGTTGGCCTCACATTCATTGACATCTGTCAGAGCAGGCATAGGCACAGCATGTCATTCAATGTTCACAACTCTATACTCAATCAGAGATGACTCCTTAACTTTTGCATTTTATGAGTCAGCACATAAGACAGAGACAAAGAAGAAGAAAAGAGTTGAGAGTAAGTGAAATGAATGAAGTTAGATTCACACATCCTGTCCAAACTTATTGATTTTGGAAGATCATTCATTCATCATTAGAATAAACCCTGAAAATGGTCACATATGGGACCAAAGATGTATGGTTCAAACCCATATTTGAGAAAGCACAAAAGCACTAATGAGTCTTAATAAATGAAAGAAATGAAGAGTGAGTTTACCGTCACAGTTTCTGCCATCATGAGACAGTTTGAAGCCTGTTGTGCAACTGCACTGGTAGGACCCCTCAGTGTTGTCACACTTGTGGGCGCAGAGTCGCCCAGGATAATGCCTGCACTCATTGATATCTAAAGAACAAAAGGCACAGATTATGGATTTAAGATTGAGGATTTACAAGAAGTCCCAATACTGTTCTAATCTATGAATTAGAGCGCAGATTAAAATTGTGACAATAAAAAAAAAAAAATTGTGCCACGTCTTCTTTCTCTACTTGCTACATCATACATTTTTTCATGGCTGATAGTAACAGTTTCTGTAACATACCGTCACACTGTTTAGTGATGCTGTTGAAGATGTAGCCGATTCTGCACTCACAGCGGTACGAGCCCACCAGGTTAACGCAACCATGTTGGCCACACACATTACCTGCACGACACTCATCCACGTCTGCACGCAGGTGGTGAGCGAGAAAGACCAAGGAGAGAAATTACTTAAATTAATCTTTATTATTAAAACAAGACAAAAATGAAGGGATATTAAGTTGGAGACTCAACAAACAGAAAATATATCACGATACCTTCACAACGTGTGCCATCTTCATTGAGATGATAACCTCGTCCACATGTAACTGTGTTCTTGCGACAGGTGTAAGAGCCCAATGTGTTGATACAAGTGTTACCGGGAGGGCATGGAGTGATATTGGCCACGCACTCGTTTATATCTAATGTGAGCAACAACAAAAAAAACACATACAAAATTCACTGAATCAATCTGGTGTTGGCCTGAGCAACGTTTTTTGCTTCAGTGTGACACCAAACTCACCAATACAGCTGCCAATGGCGTCCTGTATGTATCCTTCAGAGCACTTGTCCTTTGGTTGGCAGCGGAATGAGCCTGCTGTGTTGGTGCACAAAAACTCCGGTCCACAGTTATGGGTTCCCAAAGTGCATTCGTCAATATCTTGAACAGGCAAGAATGGGAAAAATTACAAAAAAATGATCAAACATTTATTTTTTTAGAATAATGTGAATATATTTTTGACCTTCAAAGGCAAAAACTGTATGATCCGTACAGTGTTCTTATCATGTTACCTTTGCATTTGTTGTTGTCGGTTAGTTCATATCCGGTGCCACAGCCGGTTTCCCTCTGACAGCGAAATGAGCCCTCCGTGTTAATACAAATTTGTCCGAAGACACAGTTGTGATTGCCAGTCAGACACTCATTAACATCTGAGGAGACAAACACCCACTCAAACAAACAGAAAAGCGGCCCATCTCCAACTGTTCTGCTGAGCTGTAGGTGGAATCATGCTCTCATTTACATTACTTACCCTCACAATTCACCCCATCCTTTTGCAGTTGGTAACCATCGTGGCAGGCACATGTACCATCACCCACACACAGCTGGGAGCAAATGGAGTCTGAGAACAGCACAGAGACAAATTAGGAAGCAGACAGATTTAAGAGCAGACACACACACACACATAAAACCAATCACATCCTGACACCTTTTTATCAACGAAACAGGTCACAGTTAGACATCACAGTGTATGTCCTAGTTCACAGGAAGTCTGCTGACAGGCTTAACGTCTGCTGCTGGTTAAGCTTTTTACAGCTCTTACTATAATGAAGGAGGTCACATTAAGATGTGAAGATGCCAAACCTCTACAGGTGTCCATTTCGTCTGAGGGCTTTGCAGTAACATTGACTTCAGGATTTTCTGGCACTGGAGCTATGGGGAAACATAGGACTCTTTACAATACAGACAAGCACATTCCTTGCATAACTACTGTAAAGAGGGCTGGGTTCAGACACTTCAGCAACACATTGTTACACAGTATGACTTCACAAATCTCCTGGCCTGACACTGATATGCTCTTATCACTCTGGCCTTTGCCTTACATGAGCATGAGACATTGATTTGCCCTCCACAAAATGTGTGTTTCTGGAGCTCTGTGCTTCCCCAATGTTTGTGTTTTTCACTTGAGGCCAGCTAGGCGACAAAAGCTACAGGACACAACAAGTCACCAGTTGGCCCTGTGTCACCATTTGGCAAGGCATCTACAGCTTAGCCTACTGAATACTTCAGTGACCTAATCTATCTGGCTGTCTGTCTGTCTGGCAGCAATCTGCTTCACCGCTGCCACATCAAGGCCATTTAAACCAGCCTTCCTTGGATACTGTGCTGCTCTCTTCTCCTAGCAACGCTGGAGCCTGTTTTGATGAGATGCACTCATTTCTTAAAAAAACAACTGCTCCATTAGCCTAAACACACTTATGAGATACATGAAATCTCAGAGTGTCAAGGTTTTGCTCTAACATAAGGACTAACCAATAAAATCATTGATACCACTATCAAATAAAGCACCCATTATTATAAGTTGTATGTGATGACTTTATAACTGGGTATAAATCATTATAGAACAGTTGTAAACCATTAACAAACTTTGGCTTGCAAGGTGTTAAACATGAAGTTATAAATGTTAGTAAGCCATAAATGAATGCTTTTCATCATCAAGACTGTAGGAGTTACGACTTATAAACCCTTTACAAAGGGGGCCTCATTAGTAAGTGGCTCCAAATCACATCTGTGCTAAAAGTCTCTTGGCACCTAATGTGTGCAAAGGGCCAAATGTATTGATTGTTTCACAAATGCCTCCATTGACTTGAGTGTCACAAACACCCAGTAGTCATTCCTTCATGATAAGACAGAGTGGAGCTAATCAAGACACAAAAGGCTCAAAGCACACAACTGTTTAGGTTATTTTACCTTTAACGGTTGGTTTGATTTCCTCTGTAGTGTTCTTGCCACAGCAGGTTTTAGCAGCGTATTCACAGTCTCTCCCCAGAGAAAAACCCTGAAGCTGGCAGCTGGAACCCTGGCTTGCTAACATGAGACCCAGCATGCAGCAGTCACAGCACATCTGAGCAGGAGATGAAAAGAGAAACAGTTGGCAAAATGAAAAAGGAGACTAGATCTAATCTTAAACATGACATTCTCAGAAAAAAGCCACTCTGTATTGATGTATAAAAGACTAAGTGTGGTGTCTGTGTTGGTAAAAGTTGGAAGAAGTGTAAAGTTTAAAGATATTGACTTCACAGAGAAGTGGTGGGGCACCTTGGAAATTTTAGTTTCCCATGACTCTCCTTGGAAGAAAGGCCTCTCACAGGCCCCTTGCGACTTGCCCATCTTGATGCCATTGTCACAGAGTTTGTCTCGTACTAATGCCGAACAGCACTGCTCCTGGGCGATCCTGGATGATTCACACAAAAAACAAGATACTTCTTCACTATTTTCTCATATTCTGATCAAAGGATAAAAAAAAAAAGACAGATTAATTGATAATGAGGATAATCGTTAGTTATAGCCCTACAAAGTACCACTGAGGCTGAAATTCGGATGTTCTTATGGTGCTAAAGTTAGAGAAACATAAATGTGTGTACCAAATTTCAAAGCTAACAACACAACCTCATGGTGGCACTATAGGAAAAGTCAGGGGATCATCATTTGGAGGGTCCAGATGTATCCGAATGATCCTGAAGTCATTAGGATACATCCTCTGGGGAACATGAATGCCTGTATAAAATATCATGACAATCCATCCAGCAGTTGTTTAGATGTTTCAGTCTGGACCAAAGTGGTGGACAGACAGACAAGACGGCAAAAAGCGGTACCTACACTAGACCAATACTGCCATCCCTAAAGCCGCGCTGCTAGCATGGCTAACAAACTGGAAAATCCAGCATGAAACTACATCCAGAACAGCAGCTGCACATTTACTCTTTGAGGAAAGACTTGGATAAGAAGCATGTGAAGAAATTTTTACTATTTACATTAGATACAGTCCATCAGCTGACTGAGAGTGGATTTATTGTATGTTGTAACACTCTGGCTGACATCAAGAAAGACATTGTAACTAGTGGCTTCTTTGTGATTTTCATTATGCTATGCCTTTCCTTTGCGAACGCTCCCTCCACTGACCTCCATGTGCTGACCAGGTGTTCCTCTACTCCATCAGTCATTGCCTTCATGTTCTTACAGTCAAATAGGGGCCTTTAGTGTTAAAATGCTCCAGGGGACCACTTAACGCCTGTACTTACTATGTAGTTATTATGTGGCAATCCTCCCCTGTAGTGGGATAGTTGAGGGCTGTGGAGATGATTTGAGGCTTGTGGACCTGGGGGTATTTCCTACTTTTAAAACTTCCCTCCACTGGTCTACAGGATACATACTTCACCACTGCTTTCATTTGAAGAGTTTATATCCAATTTGAACTGTATTTACAGCAGGTATACCCAAATCAACTTTTTTTTCTCCATTACACATAAATAACTAAAGTATTTAAATCAATCGGTTATGTTGGTGACCCTTTCTTGGTCCCTAGGCCCCATGTTGGAGGCTTTCAGAGGATTGAGGTTGTTGGAGAAACCAGGTGTTCCTTACCTGCAGGTGTGGGAGGAGGAGATGGGAGGTGGGATTGTACAGTCTTGTCCTCCAAGGGCCCAATCCCTCCCATCCTGGCAGCACTCTTGCTCAGTAAGAGGCTGAATTTCTACAGTGTGGTAGATGATGACATTGAGATTAGAAATAGATGAGAGAAGCATGAAGGGGAAGGCAGAAGGTGGAAAAAATGCCAAAGCTGCACCTGAGTGCCAGAATGAATAATTACAATGGACTCTCAGAAAAGGTTTACTGGGGTAAAAAATAAAAAAATAAAAAAAAATAAAAAAAAGGCCATGGTTGAAAATCTATCAACAATAAATAGCGCAGGTTAAGTTGTACTATTAACACATTTCAATTATTTAAAGTACCAACAGAGTCTCAACATGTGCTGAAATTCTGCACCAAACCAAACACGAAACTTCACCGGTGTCCTTACCTTGACCTCGCACTACTCCGCACAAAGAAAACACAAGTATGATCCACAGTGCCATCAGGTTGAAGTGTTCCTCCCTTTCAGATTCTCCAAATTTGACGGAATAGAGGACTTGGAAAAAAAAGTGCCAGCCCCCGGATCGCAGGAAAGGACGGTGTGTGCGTCTCTGTCAGGAAGGAGAACAGGAGCAAGAACTCATCTCTCCATGTGAGGGTGGAGGTTTGGTTTTGGAGGGGGGGGACAGCGAGGGCGGGGTGGAGATAGCTTTGCGTAACTGTCGGGACTGCTGACACTATGATTAAAATACGTCTGTTAATTGGATTTGCCAACAAAGTGCGTAAGGTACAAAGACCTTTAGATGAAATAAAGTAGATCAGGTTCAAATGAGGTTCTATGCTATGTCTGATTTTTGTGTGTGTAGCCTTTAATATTCTTATAAATTTACTTCAAACTACTATTTCCTAAGCAGAGATGTAACAAAAAAAATTAAATCATTTACTTTACTAAAATAGCAATAATAATAATAATAATAATACCAATAATAATAACTTTATTTATATAGTATCTTTTGAAAACAGTGTACAAAGTGCTTTAACAAAGCAAAGCAAAAGCAGGATACTGAGAAAGAAATATAACAGTGAGCCAAACAAAAGGACGGCATAAAATTAAAGTTAAGTTTAAGTTCAAACCAGAGGAAAAAAGATGCAGAAACACAGCAGAGAGAAGACAGGCGCATGATGAAAAAGGTAAGAGATCAAAGACAATAAAAAAAGACTGAAAAATATGAAAACAAACAAGGACTACAACTGATTTTTTATAAATTAATCTGATTATTTTCCAGATTATTCGATCAGTCCCTTGATCTACATAGAATAAGAGAATGGTCATTCTACCTAAAATATCTGGTTTTGTTCCATTCAACAGCCCACAAGTTAAATTCATTCAGTTTACTATCATACAGGACTAAAGAAACCAGAAAACATTCACAGTCAACAAGCTGGAACCAGTGAATTAAAAAACTAAATAATAGTATCAAAATAGGTGCCACTCAATTTTCTGTCAATCGACTCTATTAATCGTTGCAGCTCCAAAAACTACTACATTCAATGTCAGTAGAAAAAGTACAGAATGTACTTAAAATGTCAAAAGTGGAAGTAGTTGCAGAATGGCCCAGACGTCATCTTATTTCTACTGATGTATTCAAATGGAAGTCAATTTAACCGCCTCTTATACAGCTAAATACTTGATTATATAACATATTACCAACTGTTTTAGATGTAAAAACCTACCTACCAAACTACAGCTGATTTCCCTCTGAAATGCAGTAAAGTATAAGTAAGTGAAGTATTAAATTCATAAACTGTGTACAGGTGCAGTACACCTCAACATAAGGATGACAACAGTGGGAACAAGTCAGATCTACATGTAATCCTGTTTATTACAAATATTGCAAAAGCAGGATTGTTCTAATGCTCAACATTATAGAGTTCATTAGCAGGATTTCACATATCCTCAATAAATAAAATAAAATAAAATAAAATAGTGATATTGGGAGGAGGGCAATATAGATATGAGGATGTGTGATCATTGTGATTGGCCAACTGTGTTCAATTGCACATTATTTAAAAATAACAAGGCTTTGACCAACTCTTATCTACAGTAAGAGTGATCATGATGCAGAAAGGTGAGGATGCTGTATGATAAAACATGGTTTTGACTTTGGGGGATGAGAGGCAACCAACACTGGCAACCCAAAAAAAAAAAAAACAACAGTTCATTTTCCAACTGCACAATTTCCATGATTCCATTTTTTTTTCAAAGGATTATTTAAATTGATAAATTTACTGATAGACGTTCCTCATGTACAGAAACTAGTACAGTACGTACAACGGCCCTAATTATAGCATAGTAATTAATACAATACTAATCAAATAAACAATACTATTGCAACAAAAATGTAATTTGTTCATGAGGCAAATGAGCTAAACACAGAAAAAAGGAGGCTTCATTATTTATATTAAGACATCCTGCATGCATTAACTAACCCAAAGTCTTATTTTCCTATTTTTGATTGCAGCATTTGTGCCTTCACGGCCACTTTATGTACAACTGATGAGTAAGATAATAACTTACGCATGATCCTATTAACAAAGAATATATATGTCGTGTGCTTTTCCTCATCGTCACAGAAAATAACCTTTTTAGTTACAGTAAAATTGTAACTTCAGTTCAACAAAGACAGAAAAAAGAGCTACTCCTCTCAATGTGCATCTACAGCAGAACTTCTACTAAATAACAGTCTATTTAGTGTAGCTGAACCCTTTTTTCCTATTGCAAATAACATTGTAAAAAAAAACTGTCTGATTGCAGCAAATATAGGTCCCCACTGGGGCCACTTCTGTGGAAGACTGAAATCATCCATCTTTTCAGTTTCTCTTTGCTGTGATCTTTCTATCCCTCCTCTTCTTTGGCTGTGTTTTCAGGAGCGCTCTCCTTCTCCTGGCTTTCAGACGGATCTGCATCCTTGTCCGTAGGGACCTGAGGGCTCTCCTCTTTTGGGGAGCTGGCGGTCACCCCATTTGTTGTTTCACCATCATCAGCTTGAGAGTTTTTCTCCTCTTCCAAAGGAGTTTTCTCATCCTCCTTTACCTCCTCTGCAGGCAGCTTGCATTCCTCTTCGTTTGCCACCTTTAGGTCCGTTATCTCTTCGCTCATATCAGTCTGCTGCTCCTTAATTTCTGGCTCTTGTTCCTCCACTGAAGCTGTCCCCTCTTCCAGATGAGCCATGTCATCTTCCACAGGGGGGATTCCTTCGTCCACAGGATCTGCTGGTTTATCGTCCTCTATGGGAGCCATACCTTCCTCCATCGCCTGTTCCTCTTCTTCATCTATCTCATCCTCTAAAGGAGGGATCATCTGATCTTCCCTTCCTCCGGGAAAGGTCTTGTCTGGGTAAACGAGCTTCAGTTGTTCCTCAAAGTAGTCCTCCAAGTACAAGCCTGCACTCCCCACCTCCGAGGTTGCCTGGAACAATCAGTGCACAGAAATGTCAGTGTCAGTAAACGCACCTGCAAATGACGGACTTTACCAATGATATAATGATATAAAACTACAATGATTTTCTTTTTGTAGGACACAAGTTAATTTTCCATCAGGGGCGTTCTATGAAACCCACAGCTTACCTTGTAGTACTTTGCACAGTTGAAAAATATGAGCCTGACGTCTGCGACAAACCCCTCAGAACTGATGTAACATTCAACATCCTTCAGCTTTGACTCCAGCCTCTTCTTAACTATTGATAAATCCATCGGGGTCTTGATCAGCTCTTTATACCTTTTCGTCTCCTACAAGAAAGAAACAACATAGGTGAAGCACTTAATATGATTGTTTTGTTCTTGTAAAAAAAAGTATAGTGTGTTTTTTCAACGTGGCTAGAAGGATTTTTTAAATTGGTTTTAGATGACAATCTATTTCTTTCACTAAGACTTCATTTTGATTTAGAATTTTTTAAAAAGTATTGTAACTCTTCAGCTTTTTAGTATACTTCACATACTTTAAAATCAATTATTTTATCGTCACTCAAAGCTATTGAGTACTTCAGTTTTATTTCCTTACTGATGGAATAATTCAAGAAAAACTTAATTGTTAGAATGATGAAAAGAGAGTCTTACCGATGTAGAAGCAGTCTGCTGGAAGTCAGTGCTGAAGTCATTGCAGAATAAACGTAGCAGCAGCCTCTCACATTTCTGCGTGTTTAAAATGAGAAAAATAAGGAAAGAAAATCAGTCATTGAACTTTTTTTAACAATATACTGAGTGAGACATGTCACCCTCAAGAACGTGAAATTTGTATGATGGGAAAACGAATGTGGGAATCAAGAAGAAAACATATATCGAACAAGAAATATGGATGGCGTGACGTAGAGTACCCTTCTGTCAACAGGTTGCAATCCGTCAGGGTCGGGGTCGTCCTTGCTGTCGCAGTCGTACACCATCTCAGGAGAGGCAATGTCTCGGCAGAATGAACAGAACCATTCGCCGCTGAGGAGAGACGTAAGGAAAGGAAGAGCGGTTAGGATGATGCACGGGTTGGCAAACTGCTGCTGAATCTGACACCAGGCTGTGTACAGAGAGCAGACAAGCTTAGTCCTTGATGAGACCGGGGGAGCAATGTGTCAGCACAGAAATGTATGTGAACTGCTCCTGTGATAGATTTTTGTACAGTAAACTATTTTAAAGCAGGTTTGAATAAAATCTAGATACTGCGAGTGACATAAGAAAAAAAAGTATTTACTATACATATTGTCAAATTCTAAGTCCCATATTTTTTTGTTTGTTGCATTTTTCTGTCATGTCAGATGTGTCTAAACTTAATATAATCAAATGTAACAAGTGTTTCAATATCCCTAACAAAAATAAGAGCTTCAGTAAAATATACTTTCTTTCTTGTTACATAATAAAGACTACTATAATTACTGCATGTGAAGTAAAGACACATCTCAGGCTTTAAATATCACCTTGTAACCACTTAAAGACTACAATTGGCATCAATGCCACTAGTTATGCTGTCATGGTTGATTGCAGTTTAAGTTTAAGGTGAAGTAACAGTGACCTCATGTGGAAGCTCTTATACTTGCTACCACCGCAATAATCTCAACCATTAACAATCCTGAGATGTTTAGTTTAAGTATGTTAATATAGTAATGGTATTAATGATAACTGTGCTCCAAGGTTATAAATATAATCAAATTAGATTTTTTAATAAAAATTTTTTTACATACAGTTTCCAGCAGGACAAACAATATGACTTTATACAACAGGTTAAACACTTTCCCTCAGATGCCATATTATTTATTTGTTCTTTTCTCCCAATTAAATGTATCGATGTATGGTTCGACAGCGCTTGGATGATCCTGTAATTGTTCAACCATATAGCTGTTAAGTGTTTATAATCCCTGTGACGCTGAGAGACGCCCGGTCTCTCACCTGGGGGACTCGTTCAGAGTGGGGATGTGGCAGGACAGATGGAAAACTTTGGGACACTTGTCGCAACAGAGCAGCTCCCCTCCGTTTTGACAGACGGCGCACCAGTCCTCGTTGGGGTCTTCTTCTGGCTCCGCTCTCTTTTCGGACTCGGCTGGCTGGGCTGCGGGCTGAGGGTGCTGCTCTTTTCCGGGGGAGAGGTCTGATCGAGGGGCCGGGGGTTGGGGGCACACCTTCAGCTGCTGCCGGGGTTTGGACTGAGCCCCGGTGCTGCTGTCTGGAAGGCTGGATTGCACCTGTAGGTAGAGAGGGATGCCGTCAAAAAAAAAGAAAACTACTAATAATGGAGAAGTGAGCATACAGAGGACAGAATAGCCCTTTAACTTACTAACCACTGAAAACACATCACTGTCTGGCAGAAACCTCATATCTCCATATTTCTTCTTTTTTTTCATAAATCAATAATCAATACAAATATTTAACCAATGAAAAGTATTAATAAGAGCATGTGACTAAATCTGTTTAATGCATTGGGTTTTTCCTCATTTCCTGAAAAGGAACAGGTTTTTGGACATACAAGGTTGCACGACAGCACATTATGTAACCCACGTTATTCTCTTACAAAGCGAACTTCATCCTCGTCCTCTGGTTCGTCCTTGATGACGATAACGGGCCCGGGGGACGTTCTTCTTCGTCGCTTGGCTGAGGGGGCAGATGGTGGCTCGGGAGTCTGCTTCCAGGAAGTCGTCCTTGAACCCACAGATGGCCAGAGAGAGAGAGAGAGAGAGAGAGAGAGAGGGAGAGAGAGAGAGAGAGAGAGAGACCGTGATGTAATAAAATTAGATACATAAATAAAACCAACACACATGAGACACACTGGCCTTGCTTACATTTACTGGTTTGCGTGGTGTGAATGTCATGTTTCACATCTTACACTGATTAGTGAAAATACAAAGACACAGACTATGAATTGATTTATGAAGTCTATATTCTGTGAAGCAATGCAGTTACAGCTACAAAGACTGTGGCAAATTGGGGGGGAGGGGGGGGGGGAATCAATTATACTATGTGCTAGGAGAACACTATAATTAAACTGTCAGTGTGACAAGACAATAGCTGTCAAAACATGACAAAATATCAAAGCAAGTTGGACTTCAAAAATGTCTTTTAACCATCAAATATCAAAAGCAGCAAGTAGTAGAACCTCACATGTGTCTTAGTTAATAAGCAGAGATTCAAAACGACATAAAACTAAATATTTGCTTAAATCCCAAAACTGAAAAAAAGGGTTGGATTAAAAAGTATTCATAAATTGGTGAAACTATCCAGACATATGTTTAAACTTAACTATGTCTTAAAAGAGCTCACAGCAACAGCAGTAGAGAACAAGGAAACTGCTGGGAACAGACGCCACCATCATTTAAAAAAAAAAGTCATTTCTTACCCCGTGCTTCTGTCTGTAGAAGACGGTTTGGCCATCGGTGAATTCTGCCTTCCTTGAACTGGAAAGAACGGGAAAAATTCATTAATGAATGTATTAAGATAGATAAAGATTAAGATATAAGATTCATTGTCACACAGATCTTTAAAGTTGTTGTTAAATTCGAGCGTGGATAATGACCTGTAATGTGATTGAGCGCGCTTGTTTTGTCTGCGGTTGCTGAAGCCAGGCTTGAAGCAAAGCTGGGTTTGGGGATGGAGATGGTGATGGAGGGGACAGTTCCGCCTGCTTCGCTCCTCTTAAGGAAAGACGATTCCGCTAAGCCCCGCTGCGGAAGAAAACAAGAAAAAAAAAAGGTGAGTTGGGGGTTGAAAAAGCACTTCATGCTCATATAAGACTGTACATGTCCGGTGTCATTTCTACCTACCTGGTGCAGTGATGTCTGTGTAGCTGCTCCGGCAGAGGACATAGGCTGTGGGTAGCGGGACGTACCCTGCAACACATCCACGGGTTTAGGGGGGAAGCTGGAGCTAAGGATCAGATCTCTCAGAGACTAGATGTAGAAAAAAGTGATGGAGTTAAAATAATACTTTAAAAAAAAAAAAAAGGAAAAAAAAAGAATGAAACTATCTTAGCATCAAGTTAATTTGTCTCATTGGAGGAGCCATTTAAGTGCATGGTTTTTTTAGGAAGTTAAAGCAATAGGTGTTAAAAATGTTGGAAAATAAAGCAAAGAAACAAACAGAAAGAAAGAAAAGAAAGAAAAGCAATCAGGATGGAATTAACAATGGAACCTAAGAGATTTATCAGAAAGCTCAAAGGACACACTATCAGATAAATCAGCTCCCCCCCCCCCTTTTTTTTCTCCTTACAAAAACAATCAAGATTATCACAACTTCAGAACAATATTCACGTCAAATGAAATCTCTTGTGATAAAACACCAGCTGTATGTTTTTATCACGACTGAAATTCTTTGATAAGCAGCATCTACAAACTCCTTCCGCCCGTGTTTGGTCCACATAACATACGGATACATACTCATCTGTTCCCCCACTTACTTGAGGAGGTGGAAATCCGGCGTTGTGAAGCATGGAGGAGGTGGGGCTTCTGGGGTTAGAGTTGGGGTTGGAGCTCCCGTACCTGCGTCCTGGTCCTGGTCCTGGCTGTGCCATGCTGGTGGGGCATTGGGACGGGGAGGATCCTCCGTGGATGGGTCTGGTTGGAGGAGGAGGGCCGGTGGGTCCTGGGAGCCGTACGTTTTGGTACCAGGACCAATGGTTAGGAGGAGGCTGCCTGTGGGGCTGCTGGGAGAGTTTTTCCACCTCAGACAGAGGAATAAGAGATGCCAGTAAAATAAATGAGCAATATTTGCCCAGATTTTTTAACAGTACTGAAGCAGTGGGCGAAAGTGACTAAAAACAATAAACTGTGCTGAAAATCGCTGTACCTGCATCTGGAGCTGAGCCAACGTACTCTGTCGCTGCTGGGCTGAGACTGACAGAGCTCCAGTGGGCACCTCTGGTCTAGGACCTGGCTGGTGGTTGCTGACGGTCGGCCGTCCCGGGCCTCTTTCTACTACCAGAGAACCTGAAGAAAACAAGCAGACAATTAAAAAGATTACCATGAATTATAGCTCAGTCTTCTGGTTAAAGAGTAGTTACAGAATTCACTCTTCATTTCTGTTGCCACTTCGGCACAGCTTTAAATAACCAAACCACACTCACAAAAACAAACAAACAAAAAGGCTACAAGAGAGAGGACAGTTTAACTTTGAATCCAACCACAGACAAAATAAAATACCTCAGCTCATTTAAATGGCCTGGAAGCTGAGCACAATTTAAAAATAATCATACCAGTGACATTTTTCATATAGCAGCAGCAGAAAGAAGTCAGGCAGATATTGTCTTCCTCTCATAAACTTAAGAAAAAGATCTATATACATGCACTATAACCACAAAAACAACAATGAGAAGAAAAATGATGTAAACTGAAAAGATAAGATTAGAAAAATATTTTGTATTTAGGCCAGATGAGATTTATACACTGGACGACGCAGATGCCAAGCAAATCTATTTTGCTTACTGATTTCAAGAGCACACTGACTATTAAAGATGAGATAAAACTTAAAGATGACGTCAAAAAATAGTACCAGTTGTGAACACTACTTCCCTCAGTCTAACTGCTGAGGACTAATCACTGTGAACGCCCTTATTAGGAAATATTTCTATTCTCGTAAACTTCAGCTGATGATATTTCATCATTTAAACATCATGATTGACGTAATTTTTATTCCACGATCATATTGTTAGTGCTTCACTGCTACTGTCATTTTTTGCCGTTCTTACCGAGATCTACATTTGTGGCCCAGAAACCAGAGCGACACTGGAAGCGAACAGAACTCTGAGGGACGATGGAGGGACTGCAGCTTGCTCTCATCAGGTAATGGATCTGGAAAAGAATCTATGAGACAAAAAGATAGGAATATTTAGTCGTTTTTTTTCATCATTGTATAAAATATATTTTTCCTACAAAAAAACAGTACGTAAGCATGCTTGGGTCAAAAATGCACTCACCAGTCTCTTGCAGTACAGGAGGGCTGTTCCACTGTGGCTGGCTGTGGCCCATTTAGTGAATCTGATGACGTGGTCTAGGTGTCTGGTGAGAGAGTTGACGTCTTCTTGCTGCTTTTTCAAACCCAACTCGTGGTCTTTAGTCAGAGCCTGGGAGTATAAGTGTGAGGGAGTCGTCAGACAAAAAATGATCTCAAATGCAGAAATTGCCTATAAGTCATAACTTTTATTACTGATACTACTCCCTAAATTAAACACACCTCAAGCTGGTTAACCAGGATCTTTCCCTTCCTGTTTATCTCCATAATCAAGTTACAGATAGACTTCTTTATTTCATTAGTTACAGACTTTCGGTTTTCTTCAACTTGTTGGAGTCTGAAAAACAAAAAAGGCAGAAAATTATTTTTTCCTTCCACCAATTAATCCAGCATCAGTTTCGATAAACAGTAAAACAGATGGATTGCCAGCGGTAGAGAACAACTTTACCCAGTGTTGATACAGCTGGAAACATCCTCAATGGCTTTTCTTTTCTCTTGCAACTGCTGAGTCATGTTCTCCAGATTCTGCCTGTGGTTCCTGTATGCGTCCTCTAGAAACTGGTAGCTGGACACAACCAAGTTGAAAGAATGAATGAAAACTCTGTACATGTTTGGTAATGGATAATTGGGGCTTTCAAAAATAAGTCACATGAGAGAAAAATGATATTTCAATACACGATTCTTATGGCGGGAAACTAAATTTAGCGTACTTGTGATCCTTGTGTTTAAGCAGCTGACAGTCTCGACAGGTGAGTCGGTCGCACGTCTCACAAAACAGCTTCAGTGGCTCCTGCTTGTGGACGTCACAAAAGACGGGCTTCTGCGTGGAAATGCCTACTGCTTCTGGACGAGGAGGAGAATTTCATGACACAAAAAAGCTTATGAGAGAGCCAACTAACGTTTAAGCACCTTAAACATTTGCTGAGGTCTTTATACCATCGTTTTGAGTAACATTTTTAAAACTTTGCACATAAAGTAGCTTGTAAAGTTTGTATAAAGTACTACAATAGTAAATCTGATATTCTAGAAAACTTCTTACACCTGCCAACAGTGGTCCCATCCCCCTCTCTTCTTAACTTGGTAAACTATTCCACTGCTAGCCTTTAAGCATGTCTTTAGGCTATAAAAATGCTCCTTTCTTTATATCTGGGTTATGGGTTTAAAGAAATTCACTGTAAAGCCTCCAAACTAGAATATCTTGTCTGCTGCATTGTCTTATTCAAATATTTACCAGTGTGTAGACGATCACTTAAGCACACTATAGCGCATGCATGATCCTTGCAGTCTGAGGTACAATATGGTAATAGGTACTTTAAGATCATCTAATTACAGAAAGACAGCTGCTTTCCTGTGATGGAGAACACTTACTACCTGGCGACATCTCCTCTTTCTGCCGTATGGTGTGATCCCTGGTGAACTTTACCCTCTGATGCGCCTCAATGCACGTCACACACAGAAACTCAACACACTCCACGCAGTAACCTGTCGCCTCCGTGTTGTCCTCACAGCTCATGCATACCTGCCAAAGTATAAAATTTACAAAGAACAAATAAAGAGGAAGGCCGAGCAAATTAAAAATCACCACTGTAATCTTGTGAGAATGGTGTCACGAGCTGACCAACCTGGCTGTTTTTCTCCACTGTGCTGCTCGGCACCTCGGCAGAGTCTTTAACAAAGAAATTATCCAACACGTCCATTTCCCAGCATTCCTGTCTGCATACTGGACATCGGATGGCGCCTACTGCTGTAAAAATCCATATTGATTATTGAAGGACATGACTTTATCGTTTAAAATACACACATGGGTAATATACAGCTGAGATACTGATTTTAGTGTCTTTTATATACACAAAGCTTATCAGAAGCTTACATTTCTTTTCGGTTGATGCTTAAGGATGTATTTGAGTTGGGTGAAACATTTGACATTGAGTCTGTTATTTATGTATTATAGCTTTTTTTTTTTTAGACGTACTCATTGTATTGTACGCTGCTGGTACAAATTGCGTGTGCAAACATGTAAATGACAAATAAACTTAAACTTGATTTTTAGAGACCAGAGATCAGTTCTTGCTGAGTGGATATCCTCTGACAGCAAATAATATTACCCTCTTATTGATCAATATTATCATTGAGTAAAATGATGCTTGTCTGTTTATATTGGACACATCATCCAGCTGATAAGTTACACCACATCAAGTTTAAAACTGGAGTTACTTGAATATCTGTTGGCCCAACCTTAGAAAAACATAAAAGCTGTATCTGTACAACCACTGACACAGTTACATCAATCATGACTTTATCAGTGACCGACAAGACTATATCTTTTAAGACAGTATATTCTCACATGATTTGTTGTTGTCGACTTGTCCTTGCGAGTCACGCCTCGGGTCGGCGGTCCTGAACGGGGCAGGCAGACACCTCTTGCAGAAGGAGTGGAGGCACGGCAGCAGTTTGGGCTCTCTATTGTGAAAGCTCAACTTGCAGATGGGACAAGTGTCCATGAGCCCAAAGGTGCCCAGCTGTTTCAGCCTCTCCTCCTCGGCTGGCAAACTTTCCGCCTCGTTTTCCACGATGATGACAATGTCATCGTTGACATTTTCGGCACTTTCATCCATTTTTTTTCTCCTTCTGCTGCCCCCCGATCAATGTCGCGTTGCGTTTAAAAACAAAGGCTAAGCCTATAATTTCTTTGCGACTTAACTAGTCAGAAAGGAGATGTGGATACTAATATCACGCATATTAGTCCATCATCCTGGGGAGCCGGGTTGTTGAGCAGTAATGTCACATTAATAGCTTTAGTTTAGATGTTATTCTTTCCGTTTAGAAGCTAAATTAGCATCGTAGCCTTTGTACATATGCTAAAGACAATAAATGATAAATTGGCCGGTTTGTGGCGGTTCATAGTACATCACGCGAAACATAAACGCGTACGGCTACTTAAGAGTGTACATTTTGGTAGATAAGTGGTATTTTTAAGCTCACATGTCTGTGAGAAAAGCGAACATCTGTGCTTTCTTCGCTCAAAACACCTACCATACATTACCCAGATAGCACTGCGGTGTTTTAAAGCTACAGCGTCCGGTTTGGACCAAACTACACTTCCCTACAAAGGCAAACGATAAATGCAATGACAAAGAAACTGGGAAAAAAGTATTAGACTATTCAGCCAAATTTGTTATAGATTGAAAGTTGGTTATGTACTTATTAAATATGTAGTAGTAGTGATTTATTATGATCCTCCTTATTAACAGTTTTACAAAAACAATTAAATAAATGATTAACAGTAAAGAATTAGGTTAAAAGGGAAAAAAAAAAAACATTCATTATTAATTTCACTCTACAACACTTATCAACTGGGCTGTCTTCAGAAGATTCATTCTGAATAACAATTGTTATAAACTCACTCAGATTCAGGCAGTTAAAGTCACTTTTCATAAAATGTGACTTCAACCAGATTTAAAAAAAATGAGACTGTAACTATAGGCTAAGTATCTTCTTCCTGAGAAAATCTAAATCCAATTTGATCTCTTATTACAATATATGATATATTTGCATGTTTAAAGAGTTGAAATAGATGAGTAATTAATATAAATTTAAGCAATCTTCACATATTATTTAAAATGCAGTTGTGGAAGAAATATTCAGATCCTATACTTAAGTAAATGTACCAATACACCAATGTAAACTACTACATTACATGTAAAAGTCCTGCATGAAGAATCCTACTCAAAATCAATGGTACTACTGTAGACATGGACAGAGAACTTTATTAATCCCAAAGGGACATTCATTGTTACAGCAGCCACTTTACATAAATCAAAATACCAAAACCAATGGGGCAGGTAAAAAACAAACAAACATACAAATACCTCTGATAAATTACACTTGACATCATTAGTTTATTAATACTGAGGCATCAGTGAGTAAGCTGCATTGCTGCAGCTATAGAAAAGAAGTTTTCATATATAAACTACAGGTGGGTGGAGCTGTTGACAAAGACATTTAACATAATTGTGTCATAGTTGGTGTCAACAGTCAGAAAAGTTTAAAGTGGAAGTAGCTTTCCACCACTGTTCTTCATTTTTGTGCTTCTACTAAAAGAGTTGTGTACTGACTGTACTTGTCTGACTTCACGGCTGGATCTGTTTTGGTGAACTTGTTGTGGAAAAACTGCAGCCTCATTTATTGCAGTATTATAATCCTTCTCAGCACTGTCGATCCACATTGCCCTTTTTTTGTGGGAGGTTTGCTCTTCCTACTTGGGAGGAGTCCTGAATCTGGTCAAAGGGCTAAAGGACAACCCTCGGCCACTGGATCAGCTTGTATTTAATAGTACATTTAACCTGGAGCTTTAAACAGATGCACCTAGCAGTGCTGGTACATTTTTACATTGACAACTCACATTTTGATGAAAATGGACTTGACTGCTGAGGCTCACTCCATTCCTCTGAGTGATGGGAACAGCATACCTTTGATGGGACTGGGAACTTATGGAGACCCTCGCACGGTAAGACATATTAGGCCATGAACATTTACACTTTTTACTATGTGGACCAGTGTTTTTTTTAATTTTATTATAACTAACTAAAAGTGTGTTTTTTCAATAGACTCCTCAAGGAACTGCATATGAGTCAGTGAAAGTGGCTATTGAAACAGGGTACAGACACATTGATGGGGCTTTGGTTTATTTCAATGAACATGAGGTGGGACAAGCTATACGGGACAAAATTGCAGATGGAAGTGTGAAGAGAGAGGACATCTTCTACTGTGGAAAGGTTTGCAAGAGTTTGTACCACTCTGTGTGTGTGGTGTGTAAAAATGTATCTACAATGTGGCAGTAATTATTTGTATTTCTTGTAGCTGTGGAACACATTCCATCCCCCAGAACTGGTACGCCCTGCTTTGGAGAAAACCTTGAAAACACTGCAGCTGGATTATGTCGATCTCTATATTATAGAACTGCCCACAGCCTTTCAGGTACACATATATGTAATAACATTAACAATTCATGTTGAAACAATGGAAATTGTATTGTATTTGTAGCTTTGCCACAGTCATTTCACCTCATTATATGATATTATTATTCACTGAAGCCTGGAGATACGTATTACCCGAGGGACGAGAATGGGAAGTACATTTATCATGAGACGGATCTCTGTGCTACTTGGGAGGTGAGAATTTTGAAGAATAGAACATTTTACTAATTTGGTGTCTAATTCATGGACAACACTCACTATAACTAAATAATATATGGTAAAAAAAAAAAAATCAACATTCAGTTTAAGTAAGTCTCTCATTCATGATCAGAATAGTTCCAGACTCATTACAGCTCACAGGTTAATGTTCACTGCCCGCACACAACACAGATCAATATTTACTAAACACACACACACACATATAACGGACCCGTGGTGCTATCTTGTGTTGTGTGTTTATAAGCCTACGACTTCTTGTTCAAAGTTCAATGTTCCATTTATTGCTTCTTTGCTGTGCTCTGTTTTAGGCCTTGGAGGCTTGCAAAGACGCAGGACTTGTGAAATCTCTCGGAGTGTCAAACTTCAACAAGCGACAGCTGGAGTTAATCCTTAACAAACCTGGGCTGAAACACAAACCTGTGTCGAACCAGGTACAGACATGTAGAAAACATACCTCATTTAAAGGAAAAAAGGTGGCAAATGATACAGTGAACATTAAACTTCAAGGATGGGATCACAGTTATTCAAGTCTGTCTGCAAACAATAATCTGGAGCCAAAATAAACATTAAAATAGGGGTTTCCTTGCCATAATGATTCCTCCTGTTGATATAGGCAAATATAAGATCCCTTTTCAATGTGTTAACAATGCAAGTGATGTGGGTCAAAATCAACAAGCCTCCTTCTCTGCAAATATATTGAAGTTTTTATGAAGCTAACATGAAGCAGCTTAACGGGAAACAAAGAGTTCTAAAAAAGACTGTAAACCTGGCAGATATCCACTTTAACTCATAACTTTAACTCATACTGCTGAATCCACATAGAAGTTTCAGATTAACTTTTAAATATGCATTTTTGGAAAAAAAAAAAAACTACTTACATATAATGCACATTTCAGTATGAACAGGAGGAATGATTACAGCGAGGACTGTTGTTCGGAGACAGGCTTAGAAAAATTCCCATGGCCCATCCTTTCAAAGAAAGATATGATTACACAAAACTGTAATGATAGCCTTGGGAAAACTGGGTCGGTGCATCAAGGCTGACTAATACAGCACACAAGACTCACACACTAACACTTTCTTTTTAAAATACAGGTTGAATGCCATCCCTATTTCACTCAGCCAAAGTTACTTGAGTACTGCCGGCAGAAAGATATCGTCATTGTGGGATACAGCCCCTTGGGGACATCTAGAGATGCATCCTGGTATGACGTAGAAATCCTAATTCACCACATTCACTTCATGTATACTAGTAAAATAGTAGTTTAAACAGCTGTGCCAGATTCATGTAAACTGTAAAAAAAATGAATGTGTTGTGCCTTCCAGGGTAAACCTAACATGCCCCCCACTGTTGAAAGATGAGCTGCTGGTATCAGTTGCTAAAAAGTACAAGAAGACCACAGCCCAGGTGGCTCTAAGGTTCAACGTGCAGAGAGGAGTGGTGGTCATCCCAAAAAGCTTCAACCACGTTCGTATAAAGGAGAACTTCCAGGTTGGTTTGGCACTAATTCTGCATTGCTTGAGAGGTTTTTGTTTGGGTTTTTTTGCTGCATCCCCTCATAATCTGTTTTCAACACTGCAGATATTCGACTTCTCGCTTACTGATGCTGAGATGAAGGCCATTGAAGGGTTGAACAAGAACATCCGTTTCGTGGAGCTCCTCATGTGAGTATATAGTGTATACTGAGTGATGTTCTGTTCTTCTGATTAGCAACTAATTTATATTTCTCCTCGTTGATTCCCTAGGTGGTCTGATCACCCCGAGTATCCATTTCATGACGACTACTAGACCCTGCAGACACGAACAAATGATTTAATTTCAACAAATACAAGATGGCTTGTTCATTTTCACATGTTGTGCCTTGTAAAATAATTTTAATAGCACTTCCATTGTATGTTTCATGAAATATTTCTGATATATAATTCACTGCATGTTTTATTAATGTGTTTATAAAAAAGGAAATCTGATTATTTCAATAAAAATCCTTGTTTCAAACCTGGTTTAGTTATAATTTGTGAGAAATTACTTACATTTTATTTTTTAATATTTTTCAAACTGATATTTTAAATCCTCTGTAATTGATTTAAAAACAAATGGTCAACAATGTTTTCAGCCTGACATTTTTGGACAAAAGCTTCAATCTGGACGAATCTGAGAGGGAAGTGGAGGCTAGCACGAATGCGTTTGCATTATATTTGATGGTTATTATTGTAACAAGGGGATATTTATGAATACGACATCTTAATTTGAACCATAAGATCAACCTTGATCACGTATTCTGCAAAAGTTGATCAGATTTATTTCCGTCTTCCAACAAGCCCTTGTAGAAATAGTGCTGCCTTCAGGTGATATAGGAATTATTAGACATCTGCCTTCAACTCTCAAGATTGTCCGTCTTTTTAAACAGCGGTCTTAATTGCTCAGATGTAGCATCAAGGTAGAAGCCGTGACGCCTATGAAAGATAATACAGTCAGACTTTATAGTTTGATTACTTGTCGTGTCATAAATTATTACCAAAATCTCTTTCGTTGTAGCGATTCAACACACGACAACACGGCATAGTTTAATTTGTAGAACAAGACAACGGCTGTCAATAGTTGCCTTTAATATAAATTGTTTTAAATTGCTATTTTCAGACAAAGCACTGACAGCCTTTTTTATTGCAATTTGCGAACTCGGAAGTACTAAAAACTTCCCGAGGTTCTGCGAATGCAACATTACAGCTCTTCCCAGCCTTGCTAACAGCTAGTTGTAGTTAGCACGTCGGCTAATGCGGCTACAGTAGCTACAGACGACGTTAAATTATATGCAAAGTGACACCCGGTAAAACTAAACGAAAGGATTTTAGCTTTTTCTCCCATGTCATCCAATCCACCTACTCAAGTCATGGCGGACAGTCCTGCTCAGTCGACTTTCTCCGCTACCGTCAATGTTAGCTGCGCAACGAGCTGCAGCGGCTAAGCTTATTTGAGCTAACCAAATTAGCTCTACGCTAGTTTTCCATCGCCTCAAGTGCTCCAATGAATGGGGGGTTGCTACACTGAGCGAAGGCGTCAGTCAACAATGTACGCCTGCTACTACTTAGCTTCCTTGTTGTGGTCCTGCTTGGCTGGTACATAGCTGCCAGGTGCTTGAAGAAGTGGACACAAAGACTGGATTTACTAGCGAGCCATTAGACGCAGCCGTGGGAAAACTTTGTGGGAAAATGCATCATCACGAAGAAATCATACACAAGCCAGGTACACAGACGTAGCTACGTTAGCTTGCGTAATATAACATCGCAGCAAACATTACAAAGCTGGGTTGTGTTTTTGTTTTGTAGTCACAAAACTTCTTTTCAAATTCTGCTTGTGATCCAATCCTTTTGGCTCAAATCTTCGCCGCAGAGTTGCTTTTTTGTTGTTGTTCGTGAAGCTTCTCGTCTATGAGGAGGACTGATGGCGTTTTGGACTGACCCTGCCCTCCGTCCCAGGTAGGGGAGTGGTGGTGAAGACTCTCCCCGGCCCTGGCCCGGCCTTTGAGCGGATGAAAATCACCCGCATCTCGCTTGTTTTTGTCTTAATGCATCTACATCCTGTCATTGAAGTGAATCGCAATTTAGCACATTTGAAGCATCATGATGGACACCGAGGAAGTTCCCCAAGAAGAAAATAACTGGGAAATAATCATGGACTGTTGAGTCTCAACTCTTCTATTAAAAAACAAATCTTTATTTTATTTTATTTTTTAAAGACTGTTCATTCACCACTCCAACATGTCTGCATTTGCTGAGTTTGTCCCCCCTCCTGAATGTCCTGTTTTTGAGCCGAGTTGGGAGGATTTCTCGGATCCTTTAGGATTTATCAACAAGATCCGACCCATTGCAGAGAAAACGGGCATCTGCAAGATCCGACCCCCCGAGGTAAACCTCAGCTATCGTTTTAGAGCATTGGAAACAAACAATTTGTGTTGGAGTCTGTGAGGATTTGGCTGTTATGCTCTTACATAAGCCGGTGCTAGTTTACTTTGGGCCTGCGTGAATTTTGCGAAAGGCAACGACGTGACTAGTTGCCATTACCCTAATAGAGGTCAAATAAAGCTTAATTTATTAGCACCCAACTGTACATATTTTGCACTTTGGGGATACTGGCTTGTGTTTGGTGTGCTTCAAAGTTGTATAAAAGCCGAACACATTCAATAATTCCGATCACACTTGCTTTGTTTTTGTTTTCTCTCATGGCTAAGTTACAGTACAGTGATTGTACCATGTTAGCTGCGAAGATGCGACATTGGGCCACATGCAGGCCTGTCCCTCCTCACACACTTTAAACGCATATTTATGCTATTTTATATATAAGCAACCATTAGAATCCATCTTTATTTTCTTGGGCCTTTAACTGTTGGGGGTGTCTTTGTAGCTTGTAGAGCATTTACAGCTTCCAGAAGAGAAAGAATTGTCACAAGTAGGGCTTGAAAGAAGCTATGTTTATTAAAACTGGGCAATATAATGATATTATATTGATGATCGTCTTACATAATTGTAATATCATGATATCATGGTACAAGTGTTGTCTTTACTGGTTTTAAAGGCTGCATTACAGTAAAGTGATGTAGTCTTGTGAACTTATAGACTGTTTTAGCTGTTCTATTATTTGCCTTTACCTACTTAGTTATTATATCCACATTATTGATGATTGATCAAAAATCTCATAGTGTAAATATTTAGTGAAAGTACTATTGGTCATCCCTACAATATTGTCACAATATCAACATCGAGGTGTTCAGTCAAATATACAGCGTGTGACACACAGCATGTCCTGCACTTAAAGAGGACTTAAAGAGTGGTATTGTGATGAAAATAGTCTGAGCCTCAGCCTCTCACTAACAAACATCAGCTCACATTATGTCCCCTGTAGAGACAGTGATTTATTCCAAGTTGCAGTGTTGTTGCAGTCACTTCCTTATTGCTTTTGTTTTGACATAGAGCTAATGTTTCTGTGTTCTCGTCTATCAGGACTGGCAGCCTCCGTTTGCCTGCGATGTACGCAACTTCCGCTTCACTCCTCGAGTACAAAGACTCAATGAACTCGAGGTGAGTTTTCCAAGAAGATGCATCTTGCTGTCATAACAGTAATATTAAGAAAAGAAAGAAAAGGAGTCTAACCTTTATGTAAATTATCCTAGTTGCGTTCAGTTTTGATAAACATTTCTGGGAGAAACAGCATCCACATGCTGTTCGCTGTCCCAAGGTGTGTTGTTAATTATCACATCAGTGCTCCTTGGATGGTAGCAGAGTATTTAGATGCTGTTTCCACCTTAAGTGTTATCTTCTGTCTAATACCTGTTGAGATCTCTACTCCTGTAGTGTTGTTTTAATGTGTGTGAATCAAAGACAGCAGGGCAGCTTCAATATTGAAGTTATGGACCAGTATGGTCTTTTAGCAGAGTGCAGCCATCCAGACATAATTTCACCCGAGGTATCCACTGTGCATGACGGCAGAACATTGGGTTTCTGTATTTAGAGTCTCTCCTCTCTCTGTCCAGGCCCTCACTCGGGTTAAGCTCAACTTTCTGGATCAGATCGCAAAGTTCTGGGAGCTGCAGGGATCCAAGCTCCGATTCCCGCATGTGGAGAGAAAGATCCTGGACCTCTATCAGCTCAGCAAGGTAAAACAAGATCAGTTTGGATACACTTAATATGTAGCATTCATTTTAGTGGGGTAAAGTATTTGTGTTTTGTTACATAGACATGTCTTGAAAAATTTTCCAAATTTTCCAAAAAGAGTGTTGCTTATTTATCTTAAAAGTTAAAGAGACAGACCAAATGAACAACTAATGTGGTGGCTGCTATTAGTTTTCCCTGATACACATATTGTCTGTAGGTGCAATTTCATGTTGAGCTGTAATGATGAACTAATTAGTCATTCAACAGATAATTAATAATTGACTGAAGTTTTTTGTTTTTGTTTTCTCAAGCAAAAAAGACAACCACTCTGTGTCTAGCTTCTCAAATGTGAGGGTTTTATGTTCTTCCTTGTCTCACATGATGATGGATTTTGGCTGTCTCACTAAAACAAGCAATTTGAATAATTCACCAGTGGAAATTCTAACAATTTTTCACTATTTTCTGCTATTTTAAATACAAAACAATGAATCGATCTATCGAGAAAATAATCTGTATATAAATTGATATTGTAAATAACCATTAATGTCAGCCCCTAATTTTACACTTTGTTCTGCGCTTTGGCTGTAAAATATTTATTTTGTCATTGTCGCTGGTAAAAATGCTCATATAGGACACTTGTGTTTGCGTGCATTTCAGGTAGTGTCATCCGAAGGCGGCTTTGAGACGGTGTGTAAAGAGAAGAGGTGGTCCAAGGTTTCCAGTCGGATGGGCTTCCCACCTGGGAAAGGAACCGGCTCACTACTACGTTCCCACTATGAGAGGATCCTGTACCCCTATGAACTCTTCCAGTCTGGAGCAACTCTGACTGTGAGTGCTGCTGACTGAACATAGACAAGCAGATGCAATTTGGCTGTGCGTCACACAGCTGCACAATAGTAATAATTTTCTTAGTGGAAGGAATGTCATAGTTAAATATATGTAAGGCCATTACAAGTTTTTAAAAATGCAACAGGCATGTTTGCTTATTGTTTGTTTTTGTGGAACGAGTCTTGGTGTTGGTTTTCTGACTAAATGGCACCTAAATGTTTGGCAGCAACTCTGTTAGCTCCAGCATTCACTAACACAAAAACAATGTAAGAATCCAGTCACGTTGCAACATTGTACATGAGATAAACTTCTTGTTGTTGTACATCCTTTCAAGAGTTGGGAAAAGTTCACACCTATTTTGGGGAGTTTTGTTGTTGAAGCGACCCATCTTCTGGTTATTTTATTTTAATTTGAGATAAAATTGCTTAAGCTCTGTGTTCTCAAAGTTCAGTCTCGGACTGCAAACTTAGGCTTTCTTTATTCTTCACTGCTTTGTTCGATCAGGGCCTCCACCGGTTGTATGATGAGGGAGACGATGAGGAAGAAATAGATGAGGGGGTTGGCGAGGAGGCGGTGGAGGAGGAAGATCAAGAGGATGAGGATGATAAGGACAAGGAGAGAGACGGGGAGGTTGATTCAACGCAAACCAAAGAGCGGCTTCTGCCTGAGAGACGCTCCAGGCGTCTGAAGTCTGAGGTAAACAAATGAACAAGTACAAGAGGGCTTATACTACAGAAAGTCAAGCACAGTTTTTGATAACATTACTGTTGCAAATAGTCCACATATTCATCCTTTATTTACTGGTGTATACTTTCCCTCCTATGACAGCAGGGATGTTCCCCAGGGGTCGTCTAATATTTGGCCTTTTAACAGGATTACTGTGTTTCACAGACTGTTTCTCACTCTGGTCTTGTTGTTGTTACTGTGTTTCTCCAGAGAGAAAACAAGGAGCCAAAAGGCCTCAAGATCTTTGGTACAAGTCCCAAGATGGTGGGCTTGGAGATTGTGTCAGCTGGTAAGACCCGCGTTTTTACACATGGCAGATAATCAGCAATGTATCGACAGTGTTACTATTCTCACACTGTCACTTTACCCCATTCACGTAGATGACGGATTCAACAAGAAACAGCGTCACCTCAAAGCCCAGGCCTTCGCCATCAAAATGAGACCACGCAAGGAGACCCTGGAGGTCAACTTTGTGAGTATCAGACAATTCATTGTGTTTAGCATTTGCCCGATTGCTCACTTTTAATGTATCTTGGTTAGCTCTAGGCATGACCATTACTGTTTTTTGGGGGTTTTTTTGTACATTGATCTCACAGATCGACCTGTACCTCTGTCTGATGTGTGGACGAGGCGATGAGGAGGACCGGCTCCTGCTGTGTGACGGCTGTGACGACAGCTACCACACCTTCTGCCTGATCCCACCCCTGCAGGATGTACCCAAGGGGGACTGGCGCTGCCCTAAGTGTGTCGCTGAGGTAAAACTTTAACACTGGGTGATTTCTTCAAAGTCTAAAGCATGAATTCATAATTTTCAGGTGCTCGAATATATGAAGACATTTGCAAAAATAGTAAAATAATACAATTTTGCCTCTAATAATATAATTGGTTAGGACTAAGAATTATATTCTTTAAACATGTGATAGAAGTTGTTTATTTCTTAATTTCTCTTTTGTAGAATTTGCCCTCTCTGAGTAAATAACACACAGGAAATAAATTCCTGTTATAATCAATTTGTTGTCCCCTTTCCCTTGCAGGAATGCAGTAAGCCCAGGGAGGCATTTGGCTTTGAGCAGGCTGTGAGGGAGTATTCTCTCCAGAGCTTTGGAGAAATGGCTGACCACTTCAAGTCCGACTATTTCAACATGCCTGTTCACGTATGTAAAATCCAGTCAATGAGCTAGAATATATAAATTGTTGTATGGATGTCTGACTGTCACAAAACTCCTTCTACATTCACACAAACCTCTATGAATACCACCTTCAATTCTCATCTTCTACAGCTGATTTGTTATTATGCTTCAACAGTTCAAGGTTAACTTTGTTGCTTGCACGATTTTCACTAATAAAATGAAGGCAGGAGATTTCATGTCCCACCTTGTGCCCACAGATGGTCCCCACAGAACTGGTGGAGAAAGAGTTCTGGCGTCTGGTCAGCAGCATCGAGGAGGATGTAATCGTAGAATACGGAGCTGACATCAGCTCCAAGGAAGTGGGCAGTGGATTTCCCATCAGGGATGGTAAGAGGAGGCTACTGGGAGATGAAGAGGTGAGAAGATTGATGTATAATAAAAACAAAAATAAGAAAATATGCATATTTCCATAAACTGCCTCAAGTGTTGCATTGACAAATATCTTTATAAGAGTTGAGGAGTAGAGGGTTTCAAGGCTGCACCAGGATTATTCTGTGATTATTTTGAATGTGTCAGACACACACAGTAGTAAATAAATGACCGGTTAATAGTTTAAGTAAATGTTGTCATATCTTATCACTGAGGGTGAGTCTAGTTTTTAGGTTAGAATTTGATTTGAATTTTTAGCCAAAACCTTTTTTGCATTTTATTATTTTCTTACACATTCTATTAAAGATCCATAACCAGTATTTTAATATAGAGGAAACACTATAATCTAATGAGTATTTCCCCTGTGTTTCAGAGACATTCTTTAGACTTTAGAATTAATTAGTTTTCCATTTAAATGAACCCCCCAAAGGCTTTTTTTATTTTTTACTTAATGGAGCTCCATTAACTTGAAACATGAAATGTGCCCTTAAATGAAATAAAGCTTCACTTAAGCTTTTCTCCCCCCCCCCCCCCCCCCCCCTCCGCCATCCTGTCAGGAGTACGCCAACTCGGGCTGGAACCTGAACAACATGCCAGTGCTGGAGCAGTCAGTGCTCACCCACATCAATGTGGACATCTCGGGTATGAAGGTACCCTGGCTGTATGTGGGCATGTGTTTCTCCTCATTCTGCTGGCATATCGAGGATCACTGGAGCTACTCCATCAATTTCCTGCACTGGTGAGACAATGGACACTCAAGACTTTATTACAATTCACTCTGAATTCTGTTAAAGCATCAGCTGAATAATTTATATTTAAACGACTTTTCTTCCCATCTCCAGGGGCGAGCCAAAGACCTGGTACGGAGTGCCGGCCTCAGCAGCAGAGCAGCTGGAGGCGGTTATGAAGAAGTTGGCTCCAGAGCTGTTTGACTCCCAGCCTGACCTACTCCATCAACTGGTCACCATCATGAATCCCAATGTTCTCATGGAGCATGGCGTCCCTGTACGTAGCACAGGCCTGGATGTTTTGTGGGTCTAATTAGATATTGGTAATGTCATGCACATTAATTATTAATTGCATATGTGTATTTTCTCCCCTCAGGTGTACAGGACCAATCAGTGTGCAGGGGAGTTTGTGGTGACTTTCCCCAGGGCGTACCACAGTGGCTTCAATCAGGGATACAATTTTGCAGAAGCTGTTAACTTCTGCACAGCCGACTGGGTGAGTGAAAAGCAAATTCTTCTCCGATTATAAGAACTCTACATGTTTTGTTTTTTTCCTCTGAATGCGTCGGTTCATCTTTTACTTCTTCTTTTCCTCAGTTACCCATGGGCCGTCAGTGCGTGGCCCACTACCAACGCCTGCACCGCTACTGCGTCTTCTCCCACGAGGAGCTCCTGTGCAAGATGGCTGCTGATCCAGAGAGCCTCGACGTGGAACTTGCTGCCGCTGTTTTCAAGGAAATGGGAGACATGATGGAAGAGGAGACAAAACAACGACAGGCGGTCCAGGAGATGGTGAGATAAAATCATATTGTTTTGTGTTGATAGATTATGGTTTAAAAATACTTATCTCATCAGCTCCTCTTTACTTCCAGGGCGTGCTGTCCTCAGAGCAGGAGGTTTTTGAGCTGGTGCCTGACGACGAGCGCCAGTGCCACAAGTGTAAGACGACCTGTTTCCTGTCTGCGCTGACGTGCTCCTGTAGCCCCGACAGGCTGGTTTGTCTCCACCATGCAGCAGATCTCTGTGATTGTCCACTTGGCAACAAGTGTCTCCGGTAAGAGGTTCTTGCTTTTTGACCTGTGGACAGTAAATTTCTAACAATTAAATAACACACTAGTAAAATTAGATTTATTAAAAAAGATCTATATTGCTTTGAAAATGAGCTCTCCAAGTGAATTCAATCATGGAGAATAACATTGGCTGGTAGCACTGGACCACACATTTACTGGATCACATTAACCACATTCTGAACAAGCTATTTTTTTATTATACGTTTCAGGTATCGCTATGATCTGGAGGAGTTTCCGTCCATGCTGTATGGAGTAAAGACACGGGCACAGTCCTATGACACCTGGGCAAAGAGGGTCACTGAAGCCTTGGCTGCAGACCAGAAGAACAAAAAAGGTTTGTTTCTACTATAATGTATACAGTGGGGAAAATGAGTATTGAACGCATCACCATTTTTTTCAGTAAATATATTTCCAATGAGGCTATTCACATGACATTATCATCAGACTTTAGTATTGATTCAAGAAATCCACGCATATAAAGACGTCATAAATAAAGTTATGTGTAAAAAAGTACTGAACACACTTACTGAAATGTATTTAATACTTAGTGGAGAAGCCTATGTTTGTAATGAGAGCTTCAAGACTCAAGTCTGTAGTGCTCAGGTGTGATTTTGGCCCATTCTTTAAAACAGATTGTCTTTAAATCTGGAAGTTTACAAGGGCCCCTCTTGTGAACTCTGATATCTAGTTCCTTCCACAAATGTTGCCCCAATGGTGCTTACTGCAAGATTCAGAAGTTTTGAAATACGTCTGTAACCAGTTCCACTAATATGTTTTGCAACAGTCAGGTTGCAAAGGTCTTGTGAGAGCTCTTTGCTTTTACCCATCATTAGAGGTCCCTTGTGTTACACCTTGGTAACAAAAAATCTTTTTATAGCCCATCAACATGTACTAATCCAGCTTATATCAATGTACACAGATAAGAGGTAGAATTACTTTCTAACTACTTACAGATTTCAGCTGGTTCCTTCCCTTTCCTTGCCTTGGTGTACTGCTTTTTCTTAGCGTGTTCTTTATGTATGGACTTTAAATGTCTTAATTTCTTTATATGTGTGAATTTCTTAAGTTAATACCAAATTCTGGTGAAGATTTCATGTGAATACCCTCATTGGAAATATAAATTTACTGAAAAAAATGTTGACGCGTTTTTGTGCTACTGGAGGATTGTTTTGTATGACTGAATCATTTGTGAAATTACATTGACTGTTTATTCATTGTGTATGAAGTATCTCTCATTGTTGTTCTCTCGCTGTTTCTCCCTCATAGATCTTATTGAGCTCAAAGTTTTGCTTGAGGATGCAGAGGACAGGAAGTACCCTGAGAACGCTCTGTTCCGACGCCTTAGGGAGATGGTAAAGGAGGCGGAAACATGTTCCTCTGTAGCCCAGCTGCTGCTCAGCCGCAAGCAGAGACACAGGTCAGTGGACATCGATATGCACATACACGCACTTATTGTGAGCCAAAAGAAAAGCAATGTACCGATTTAAGCACACACCAAAAAGTGGTGACTTGCAGCAAATGTATACACCTTTTCCATTCAATCAATGTTACGTGCACTCATGTCCAAAGGTTCAGAACTAAATCGTTAGTGTTTGTCCATGTGTGTCTCCAGCAGTCGCCTGCGTTCTGAGAGCAGTCGTAACCGCACCAAACTGACAGTGGATGAGCTCAAGGCCTTCGTGGACCAGCTCTACAGGCTGCCCTGCATCATCAGCCAGGCCCGACAAGTCAAAGTTAGTCCCCTCCATATCTGTGTGCTTTCATGGAAATCTACTAAACCACCCTCTTCCTCTATCAATACTATTGAACTGCTAAAACCTTTACCTGACTAATCCCTCTTTTCCTCTCCTCCCACTCGCTGTGCTACCACCCATGTCTTCAGGAGTTACTGGAGAATGTGGAGGACTTCCATGAGCGTGCCCAGGTGGCGCTGGCAGACGAGATGCCCGATTCCTCCAAGCTCCAGGCTCTGTTGGATCTTGGCAGTGGTTTGGACGTTGAGCTGCCGGAGCTTCCCCGGCTCAAACAGGAGCTCCAGCAGGCCCGCTGGCTCGATGAGGTAAGCCTCGATAAGACCCACAACCTGTTTGAGAGGTTTTAGATGCGCAGCTGTAATTGTGGCTTCATGTAACATGCGGTATCCTTGTCACATCCCAGGTGCGTGTCACCCTGGCCGAGCCTCACCGCGTCACCTTGGAGCTGATGAAGAGGCTGATAGACTCCGGGGTGGGCCTGGCTCCCCACCACGCTGTGGAGAAGGCGATGGCTGAACTGCAGGAGATCCTCACTGTCTCTGAGAGATGGGAGGATAAGGCTCGTGCTTGCCTGCAGGCCAGGTAAGGTTGCACGTACCCATTTGCTCACATACAACTGCATAGGCCACTTTGGGGTGTTTAATCAACAACAAACCGTCCTACTGGTGCTACTTAGTTCTTCTTATGCTGAACCATCAAATGTGTCCTCAGGCCTCGCCACAGCATGGTGACGTTGGAGAGTATTGTGCTGGAGGCCAGGAACATTCCAGCATACTTACCTAATATTTTGGCCCTCCGAGAGGCCTTGCACAAGGCCAAGGAGTGGACTGCTAAGGTGGAGGCCATCCAGGTACTGACTATACATACATTACATATCAGACTTGTAACAATTCTATTAAAAAGTTTGATAATCTCTAGTGGAAAGTGAATCTATATACGTGTCTGTATCTGAATGGAGACATCAGCTCAGCTTTCTCTTCACCTGTCTCCCTCTCTGTATTTTCCACACACAGAGTGGCAGTAGCTACGCTTACCTGGAGCAGCTGGAAAGCCTGCTGGCTCGGGGTCGTTCCATCCCTGTCCGGCTAGATCCGTTGGCCCAGGTGGAGTCTCAGGTGGCCTCAGCCCGAGCCTGGAGGGAGAGGACTGGTCGCACTTTCCTCAAGAAGAACTCCACGTACACACTGCTCCAGGTTGGCTGTCAAGACTGAAGCAGCAGTAGTTGATTTCATTCGTGGCTGTAAAATGTAGAGTGTTGTTAAGTACAATAATATGTACTGTAAGCAGAATGAAAACCAGTCGCTCTCCTCTCTTCTCTTAGGTTCTCAGTCCTCGTGTGGACATCGGGGTCTACGGCAACAGCAAGAGCAAGCGGAAGCGCGTCAAGGAGCTCATGGAGAAGGAGCGAGGAGGCTTCGACCCGGACACATTGAGCGACCTGGAAGAGAGCCTCGAGGAGGTGCGAGACCCCGCCACCGTTGTAGCAGCCTTCAAATCCAAAGAGCAAAAAGAAGTGGAGTCCATCCATTCACTCCGTGCTGCCAATCTGGCCAAGATGGCCATGGCCGACCGCATCGAGGAGGTCAAGTTCTGCCTGTGTCGAAAGACGGCCAGCGGTTTCATGCTGCAGTGCGAATTGTGTAAGGACTGGTTTCACGGGGCATGTGTGCCTCTGCCTAAGACTGGGTCCCAGAAGAAGCTGGGTGTGGGCTGGCAGAGCAACAGCAAAGACTCCAAATTCCTGTGCCCGCTCTGTCAGAGGTCGAGGAGGCCGAGATTAGAAACCATCCTTTCGCTGCTGGTGTCACTGCAGAAGCTTCCAGTGCGTCTACCAGAAGGAGAGGCCCTCCAGTGTTTGACAGAGAGGGCAATGAGCTGGCAGGTACGCATGGAAATTATATCAGAGACCATTACCTGATTTATTCTGAACACTTCATATTATCAGCATGCATAGGAAATCACTAAACTGCTCTTAATCTTTACTGAAAAGCTCAACCTTACACTTGTCTGTCTGCCCTACCAGGACAGAGCGCGCCAGGCTCTGGCCACTGAGGAGCTGTCCTCAGCCCTGGCAAAGCTGTCAGTGCTGAGCCAGCGTATGGTGGAGCAGGCTGCGAGGGAGAAAACCGAGAAGATCATCAATGCGGAGTTGCAGAAAGCCGCTGCCAACCCTGACTTGCAGGTAGGTTCAGATGGTCACATTAAATGATCTTCTTCAGTAAGACTCTAG
Organism: Scomber japonicus; assembly: GCF_027409825.1. Taxonomy (NCBI): domain Eukaryota; kingdom Metazoa; phylum Chordata; class Actinopteri; order Scombriformes; family Scombridae; genus Scomber; species Scomber japonicus. The sequence continues at coordinate 10,638,335 of NC_070600.1, read as the reverse complement.
GACTTAGGAGTGTAACAATTCGGTGCAGGATGTTCATTTTGGGATCTGGCTTTCCTCAATTCATTATGTCCATTCATGCACACAATTACTACCTCATTAGTTTAATAATCCACTTATTCTGACGTGGAACAATAATTCTAGCGCTTGAGTTCAACCTGGAACATTTTGGCAGCACAACACCTGGTTACCCTGGTTACCAAAACTCATGTAGTGTTTAAACAATATTGCATCTCCTCGTACCCCTCCCCTCTCTGATGGTCTTCTTTGAGTGAAGCCGTTCACAACAACTATAAACACATTTGATTTCTGATGTGGTTGGACAGCATCTTGTAAAAAACAGTTTTAAGAGACAGTGGATCAGCAGGTGTCATGACTGAATTAAGGACCAAAAGTTGTTTTCTACCCTTGTTGTTTTCCTGCTGTACTGAAAACATACTGAACCATCACCCCAACACTTGTGTACAGTTAAGCTCCTACTAGGAATCTAACTTTGAGTTGCAGGTTGTAGTTTCCTTTGGCCTCAACTTTGGCTTTTGATGTAGATGTGGAGTTCACCAGAAGAGGGCGCTCATATGTAAACATGAAACAGGCTAAGTGATTGCACTGACATGGTAAATGTGAAGAAATGCAAGGAATTGAATTGATTAGATGGTAGATGGATGATTTCACAATATCCAACATCTTCTTTGTTTCTGGTATAAGTTAAGTTCTTTTGAGAACAGAAAATGGACATTGCATGTATATTCATAAGTGTGTGTGTGTGTATGTGTGTTTTTCCCTCCACAGGGCCACATCCAAACTTTTCAGCAGTCAGGTTTCAGCAGAGCCACATCACCTCGGCAGTCTGTGGACTACGATGACGAGGAGACCGACTCAGACGAGGACATCAGGGAGACCTATGGTTACGACATGAAGGTACGAGAGGCAGAGATTGGTCTAATATTTTAAATGAGGGCTGTAACTGAATCCAACCTCTAAACTGGGAACATTATTCATGTGTTTCTGTGGTTTCAGGACCCAGGCGAGGTGAAGCCCTACCTTTTCTGTGATGAAGAGATCCCTGTGAAATCTGAGGAGGTGGTCAGTCACATGTGGCCGGCTGCCACGCCCTCATTCTGCGCCGAGCACGCCTACTCCTCAGCCTCCAAGTCCTGTGTGCAAAGTGAGGATTCATTCACTTAAGATTTTTTGTTACTGTTTTGACTCCATTCACTCTCAAAACATTAAAGAATAGCTGTTATCTTATGCACTTTTCACCGTTACACCGTTTTACTTGGACTCTTAAAAGATGTGTGTGTGTCATCTTTTACTGAAAATATTTAAATATTGATATTTCAGACCTGGGCACGCCTAGAAAGCAGCCCAGGAAGACCCCCCTAGTACCTCGCAGCCTGGAGCCGCCAGTGCTTGAGCTGTCCCCGCAGGCTAAGGCCCAGCTGGAGGAACTGATGATGCTGGGAGACCTGCTGGAGGTGTCCCTGGATGAGACCCAGCACATCTGGAGAATTCTGCAGGCCACGCACCCCCCCTCAGAGGAGAGATTCCTGCAGGTCATGGAGGTAGGGAGGTCATCCATTATGCAACCTGATTGCGCAGCTGGACCCCGTGACAATTGCTGGATAGTAACTGATCACTGGGTTTGTGTTTGAATCAATGCCTCTGGTATCTTGCTGTAGCAGAAGATACCTGTGTTATTCTCAACAACAGCTTTTCTGTCCATAAACCGTACATTTGTCACTGAAAACCAACATTTTTTGCAAGTGTCTTCACTTAAAAAGACAAATAGTTTGGCAAAAATGTTCTATGCTCCCATTTTCTCAATCCTCACTCTCTTTTCCTTCTTTTTCACAGCCTGATGACTCCCTAATGGAGAAGCCTCTAAAAATCAAGCTGAAAGATTCAGAGAAGAAGAGGAAACGAAAGTTAGAAAGAGCCGAGCACCACCATATGTTGATGGCCACTGCTGGTGGCACCTCACCAATGGGAGAAATGCGACCGGCCAAGTCCAAAGAACTGAAAAGGGTGGGCCTGGAGCTTGGTCTTGGGGTCAAACCGAAGAAGAAGAAACTAAAACTCAACCTGGAGAAGAACCGTGAGATGAAGCAGCTGGCTAAGCGGTTAGCCAAGGAGGAGAAGGAGAGAAAGAGGAAGGAGAAGGCAGCCGCTAAGGCCGAGGCCATCAGGGAGGGACTGGAGAAAAGGAAGGAGAAGAAGATTCTTGACATTCCCTCCAAGTACGACTGGTCCGGGGCTGAAGACTCCAATGATGAGAATGCTGTTTGTGCAGCCAAAAACTGCCAGAGACCCTGTAAAGATAAGGTGAGGACTCAGCCATTAGCCTCCACAATGAAAGTGAAAACATATTTTTGCAGAATATTTTGTCAGTGGGTTAAAAAAAGGTGAGTCTCAGCACTTAAGATGGAGATTATGTTGTCAGAATAGGGTCAGGAAAAGAGGCACGAGGGGTAAAACATAGATGATTTATAGACACAGCTATGGTTTAGCATTTAACAGAGGTCAAAGGTGACCATGTGACTGTGTGCCTTTTTAAAACTCAAAGTACTGTGTGTGTTTTTTAAATATTATTTTTTAACCGATATGTAATAATAGAGTTTGGCTGTATGGACAGTATTAATATTGTGATAATTACCACAGCATTGTCTGATATTGAAATAGGACTTTAACTCAGGTATTCAAAATCACTATAAAATGATACGCTTTCTTTCAGTTTTGCACTTTTTGTTTCTTATTAGAACAAAATCATATACATTTCAAAATAAAACTCTTCAGCTCACTTAAGATCTCACAAGATCTCACTTAAAATATAAACTTGTACTTGCTATCATTTGCTAAGAGTAAGACATGACAATTGTGAATCATGGTGTTTCTATATGAGAAAATTTTATGTAGATATGATAAAGCGACGTCCATACATGCAGCTGGGTGCTAAACTTTTGCTGATATTAGATGTTCATCCAAAATATTGTATGTGAATAGATGTTTAGTTTGTCTTTCACTTTCTGTATCTCCAGTATCAAAGCAATGCCCCTTAATATTCCTACAGGCTTGATATTGATAGTGAAATCTCCTCCATTGCAGACTGACCTAATCATATCAGGCATGATGTTTATAAAAAGTAGCTTGTTAAAAAAAATATATAAGAAGAGTAATGAAATCTTCAAAAGGTCAAATGAAACACTAAAGTATGGTTTACATTGTTATTACTTTGTCATTTGCAAGTACCTTTTTCATTTCAAATTTTAAATGTATAAAACAACAACTGAATGCTTTGCTGTTGTAGCACCATGATGCTGGCAGATTATGTTGCCACTCAGACAGCTCTTGACCTCCTCTCTAACATAATTTGCAAACTTTTAGAAACAATAAATTCTGCCTCTTAGTTTCATCTCAGGAAAACTGAACTTAACGCCCTTGAAACAAAACACCTGGCTGTGTGCTGGTGAGTGACAAAGATTTTCCCTGTATGTCTCGAGTATGTAGTTAATAACGAACACTTTTCAAAATGAACATCATGGAACCTTATTGAATATCAACAGCTGATAACAGCACTGGAACACCTTAAAGAGAGTTACACATAACATATTAACAGGACAGGCCGATGTGGTCCCTTTTTGGAGACGGCGCTTGAGACTGGCCATCAAGTTAACCAGTGTCCAGTCTCCTTCCCCAGCCAATCAGAGCCCTGGAAACTGGTAGGCCAGCAGGGTGGGTGGAGCAGAGGTGATGAAATGATGGAAGGTGCTGTTCTCAACTCGGCCAACAATACCTGAAGTTGGGATGATTAACAAGAGTGGCATTGAGATGCTTATCTCTTCCTTCTCACTATCAGGTCATATTTCACTTCAGTGTGGGATGTTGCACATCTGACCTGTGATTAAACTGGTGATGTGTGCTTCTAGACCAATGCATTCTGGGGCAAGATCCAGGCCTCTGCAACCTTGAATAGGATAATAGAAGTATTGATGTCTAAATCATAAAATACAACATAAAATCTTAACAGGCTTAAATGTATTAAATGTTGCTGCCAATATTGCAATACCTCTGAACTTTTTGACTATTTAAATTAGGGTTTCTTAAGCATGTGAGTTTCACTTATTTAATGTCCTCATTGTTTTGTTTTATTAAGTATATACCAATAAGAGGAAGAGAAAAAAAATTGAGAAGAGCTGAAGAAGGATTTTTAATATGTATATGCAAGTTGTTTTGTTTTTTTACATTTGTGAACCTGAAATGTCCAGAATGTACCTGAACACAACAAGGTTTCAGTAACAGGTGCATAGGATCAAAATTGTGCACACTGTTCATCACTTTGTGATTACAGCACTTTGGTAAACCCAAAAATATTTAGTGGTGTGATGTACATATCAAAGATCATCTACAGTCTGCCCAGGGTTTACTGGGTTTGCCAGGTCTGCCAATTCGGTCTGCCAATTTGGCTCTGTTCTCATGCTCATTAAATCAATCAAACAGTGACAGACTTACAGCTTTAACGTGAGCTGTTAAAAATTACACTAGAATGTGTTTTTTTTTCTTTTTCTCGTCAAAGCCCAGTCTGAGCCTTTTTTCTCAATAATTATCATATTGTTTCCTCATTGTACTCTCAGACTCATCATAATCCTTAATCCTCACTCACATGTCTGCTTGTGTGTATGTGTGTGTGTGTGTGTGTGTGTCCAGGTGGACTGGGTGCAATGCGACGGCGGCTGCGACGAGTGGTTCCACCAGGTGTGCGTCGGCGTGTCGTGCGAGATGGCGGAGAACGAGGATTACATCTGCATGGACTGCTCCCGGAAGGTGACTGGAGCGAGCGGGGGGATGGCGGTGGAGGAAGTGGCGGAGGAAAGCGTGGTGTTGCTGGCGACGTCGATGTGCGGCGGCGGCGTGCAGAGCCTGCCCTCAGCGGCGGCAACGGTCGTGGCGTCGTGGTCTCACGCGCCAGCCGCCATGCTTCTAAACCCAGCAACTTCACATCATCATCATCATCACCATCAGCAACAGCAGCAGCAGCAAGAACCTCAGCAGGGCAGTTAGCGTCAAAAAAAAAGGGGGATTAAGACTGAGTTTGAATACCGTACCTCACACAATGTGCATAACACAAAACCCAGTATCCAGGATAGTGTTTCAACCTCTCGACCTGCAAGACTGTCCGGCATCTAACAGAGGGAAAGAATAGCCCTTTGTGAATTAGTTCAGCAGGGGCATTTCTCTATCAGCCATTATAGAGCACAAGACAAACATAAAGGCGGAGAGGAAGAGCAAAGTGCTGCCTTCACACACTGAAACAAACTGATGTCCTCTCTCCTCTCCGCACGAGGGATCCAAGCGCCGGGACGTGTCGAGAAGGCCGACAGAGCACGGACAGTTTTTAGCTCCAGAAAAATCCACCAGCTACTTCCCAAAACCTTCTCTTTCTCTCTACAGTAATAAAGTCAACGGTCCACTAAACAGTCAGACAAACACGCACTTAGCCCAGCTGTTGTATTCAAACAAATAATGTTCCCAGTCGTCCTAAACCGCTCCCCCCTTCTGCCTGGCCCTTCAGACAGTAACATCTCAATATGTAGGACTCAAGACTAGGAAAAACAAATGGTTGTAATGTAGTGCAATTATTTATAATGTACATAGCTTTTAAGCAATTAAACGAATGGATTGTGGCTTTTTTTTGTTTTCTCACCTTTAATAAACTATTCCTAGTCAAATGATTGATGGTTATGTGATGGGGTTTTTTTTCTGATTGACCTGTTTGAGTGTTTGAAATGGTGAATTTTTGCCTTAATTTAAGTCACTTAAAATGATTCTATAGTAGTTATCAGGTGTCAAGAATCAAAAAAGGGTCCACTTTGTATTTTGTTTTAAATTAATGAGACAAAAATGAACAAAATTAGCTAATTCCTCGCACAGGAAAATCAGCTCAGGTGAAAAACTTTTTGGATTTTTTTGACCAAAGGGGAAACCACAAATTGAATCGGCCTCGTCATTGAGAAGCTGATTGATTTCAAGTTGCTAAGTCATTCTTCACATTTCCCATGTTACTCATTAGCTCCATTAGAGGAGAGATGTGGTAGCATTTCGTGGGTCTAAGGTATGAACACTTGCATGTTGAATTCAGTGTTATGCATTTTTTTTCTCTCCTCACAAACAATCAGGAGTAACTGCCAGTTTCGTGCAAAAAATGAATGCAATTATGAACAGATGCCTATTTTTATCTTCCATACACTATCAGATTTTTCCATCTTGACATCGTTGAGATAAACTTTCTAATATGATGCTCTTAATTTCAATGACCTTTTGTAACAGATTTGTGAGATTTACACATGAATAACTGAATAACACACTTCTGTTGACTAGAGGAATTGGGTAGGGTTGTGGGTGGGGGCAGGTGGGAGGGGTGTGGATGTCCACTTCCAACTCAACCGAGTCAAATCCGGTGTGAACTGACCTCAGCTGCTTTTTGCCTCCATGTGAGTGTCCTGCTTGCAATGGTTGGACTGGGAGGGAGGATTACGGTCATAGTGGGTCTACAGGACATCAGCTGTAATGATACATGATTTATTGCATAACGCCTACCTCGTTATCGCATGCCATTCCATCTTCACCTGCTGCCTTTGTCAACTCTCCTGACTCCTGCACTGACTGATTGAAATACACACAAACACACACACACACACACACTGTTTATGGCTACCTCACATTCCATAAATATATTCTACTGTATCCACTTGATCAGATTTAAGCATGAATAGCTTTGATTTTCTTGTTTTTTCTGAAACACTTAGCACTTTTCTCAACAATGTTACTATGTCAATAAAGTTTATTATTATTATTATCATCATCATTATTATTATAGTTTATCTGACCACATGATGGAAGATTTATCAGTGTACAAACCAGCCTGACCCATCTCCACTCAACATCTGTAGGAATTTTGGATTTTTAAAAATAAATATGGATTCTCTTTCATTATTAGTTTTTATTTCATATATATAATTAGGATCTGCTCCTTCCATTAAATAGTGCTTAAATTAAAAATGGGGTATGTATTACATTACAAAAAAAAAGAAAGAAAACTTATTGCACAACTTTCTTGAAGGTGATGTACCATACAGTTTCTACAGTAGAGGTGATCCTCTGATTGGTTCAGTGTCATCCAATTCTAGTTAAGGTGATGTACTTTGCTCTGAAGGGGGCAGACAAAGGGAAAGAAAGCGGAGGCTGGCCCTAAGTTTAGCATTACAGACCTCCGCCCCTCCGTCCAGTCACTTTAAATACTAAAACTTGGAACGTTTGCACAGAAATCCCCAGCGACAACCTCAGGAGACAAAAGTCGTACAGCAGAGCAAGTGACACTGCAATGAAAGGTAAGACAAAGCTTTCACTGTTCACTTAGGTTGATTAGAAAATGTTAAAATATATCTTTCTTTTTTTTTCATTTAAAATGTTTAAAAGTTGCATGGAACTTTGTATATCTTTTGATATCATTCCTCTAATTTTGTTGTACTACCTGTATAATGACAATACATTTGATTTTATACAGAGATCAAACTTATATTTGTTTTGTCTTGACTGGTAAATCTCTTGTCAGTATAAGATTTATTTTATTAGTTTATTTGGACAGTGCATATTCATAAACACATCTGTAAATATAATATATAGTTTTCATCTGTTGTCCCTGGCCAGGTGTGAGTTGGCAGCCTAAAATCAAGATCAAGAAACATGACAAAAGTCTACTATTCTTTTTCTTTCATCCCTGCTTCATATCGATTTAGTTCTAAATATTCAGATCTTTCTTACTCTATTGCATCTTGACTGTTAATGAGAGAATTGAGCATAGTTTGAGCACAGCATTGAAATGATATTGGCTTCTATTCCCTCTTGTTATTTGAAGGAGATGCTGTCAAAGCAGTCCTACCTAATGGCACCAGCCCATCAAATGGCTTGCTGCCCCCTGCGGAGGAGAAGATGGAGGAGCGGGGCCAGTGGAGCAACAAGATAGAATTTATCCTGTCTGTTGCTGGCTCCATCATTGGCCTGGGCAACATGTGGCGCTTCCCTTACCTCTGCTACAAGAACGGAGGAGGTGAGTGGAGTAATTGAAGAATAAATGGAGGCTCTTTTCTTCTTCAGGTTCTTTGAATGCATACATGAATGTCAGCACCAACAGAAGCAATGCAGATGTTTACTAGTACTTGTATGCCAGGTTTGTGATTGAGCTTTTACTACGCCATGAGCTGTTGATGAATTTTTCCACAGTGCACTTTCAACACAGAAGATCTATCCAGAAGTTTTTTTTTTTTTTTTTTTACATTTATTTGATAAATATGAGATTAATGACAGCTGACAGCCTTACATCACATGCACAAAGGGCCTCACAAAGCACCTGAGATCTCAAGGGAAAACAGGAAAAACAGAGTCTTAATTAACCTCTGCAAATCTGACCCTGAAGAATGTTGTCCCCCATATGATTCTACATAATGTGTCGTTGCAGAAACATGCTTGTGTAGCTGGTAAATTGGACGTCCCCCTCTCTCTCTCTCTCTCTCTCTCTCTCTCTCCCTCCATGGGGTAGCAGGGTCAGGGCTCAGGGCCCAGCAAGGTCAGACAGCTGTTGTTGCTCCTTGCTCACAGCAGCTGTCCCCGCTGAGAGGCGGAAATCTGAGCACGCCAAACATCCTCGGCCACCCGATGGGATGTCGACACTAAAGCTAAAAGAGAGTGGCAGTGTCTAAAATGAACTAAAGAAACTTAATCATCATGACATTCTTATGCCTACTTGCAGTGTTTTGTGCCTTGAGTTATTAATACATACATACATATAATACTAAAGACCAGTTCAGTTTATGTGAAGGCACATATCTCTTCACTTATAATGGAATATTTTTAATGCTTCTATGTGAATAAAACAATCAACACTTGACCTTGCACACATCTTAAATTTGATATATTTTACTTTTTTATTTTAAGATCAGGTTGAAATGAAAGATTTTTTTTAAAGGTGATCTGGCTCAAACAGTAGCAGCATCGATGTAGAGACCGAAAAAACAAGCATGTTTCATAAGAACAAATTAGTAATCCAACAACAAAAGAGCAAGGTAAAGAAGACAAGACATAAACACAGTAAGACAGTTAACATTAAAATTAAAATACCCCCCCCCCCAAAAAAAACCCCATCAACATCATATAGTAGGTTTATCTTCTGTTGTTCTATCAACTGCTTCAAACCCACCAGGATTCACAGTTTCCTGAAGTGTTGCATGTTTCTGTAGGTTATACCACACACAGGACTCAACTTAGGCTTTTGGTCCATTTATTTGTATTTGAGCAGATTTGTTATTAACTTTTGAAGCTACAGTATGTTTGGGGTCAACATTTTCAGCACTGCAAGAGGCCCAGAGTTGACCTGACTCATGACCCCATGTGCTTGTTGGACTGAAAACTGTAAACAGGTGTGAGAGTGAATATATTTATGCATTAGACCTGCAGTAGATTGAAGACCTGCCCAAGCTCTTTCCTTCCCTGTTGGATCCTGGAGGATGGATACTCAGTGAAAACATTTATCGATTCAAGTGACACCTAGACACAGATGGTTGACAATTTCCAGTGTATTGCTGTGACCTTGTAAACTAATCCTGAGTCCTCTGTCTTCTCTCAACTCAGGTGCGTTCCTCATCCCGTATCTCATCTTCCTGTTTGCCTGTGGTGTTCCTGTCTTCTTCCTGGAGACAGCCCTGGGCCAGTACACCAGCCAGGGAGGCATTACCTGCTGGAGGAAAATCAGTCCCTTGTTTGAAGGTAAGGAGGACAGGTGCATCACCTTAGGCCAAAACCACTGCAGGTTCCTGGCAAAGCAACATTTGTTCATTCAAATATTCATCCCCCTGGCTTATTTTTACATAAATGATCCTTATATGATAAAACTACGCCTAATTATTCAACAGCTTACATCTTAATAGGTGTTTCAGACTATTTTAATAAGGTTATTCTTCATGTGTCGTGTGCCGTATTCTGCAGGTCTTGGCTACGGTACCCAGGTGATAGTGACTCTGCTGAACTTCTACTACATCATTGTTCTGGCTTGGGGGATTTTCTACCTGTCTTTCTCTTTCACTTGGGACTTGGCCTGGTCTTCCTGCAACAACACATGGAACACTGGTAACAAGAACAGTTTTTTTCTTTTAAATGGGACAAGAAATCATAAAAAAAATAACCACACACTTCTAAAAATGCCTGCTCTTTCCCCACAGAAAACTGTATGGAGTTTGAGAGGAGAAACAACTCCATCAGTCAAAATATGAACTTCACCTCTCCTGTCATGGAGTTCTGGGAGTGAGTTTTCACATGGCCTATTTTCCTCCTGATGATATATTACTCATGCAATAAAGAGAAAAAAGATGCATCACCTCTTTGTTTGTCTATGCAGGAGAAGAGCACTGAGGATTTCCCCAGGCATTGACCACATGGGCTCTCTGAACTGGGACCTGGCCTTGTGTCTGTTCATCGCCTGGATCATGTGCTACTTCTGCATCTGGAAGGGGGTGAAATCTACAGGAAAGGTGGGTGGGAGGGGAGGGGAGGGGAGGGGAGGGGAGGGGTTCAGGGTCAGGGTCAGGGTTCTACTGACCAGCACCTCTGATCTATACCAAGTGACCGTACCAAGAGTCCTGTTTTCATTTGTTTGTTTTGCCAGAGGTTGACTGATGTTGAACTCTCTGGTGCCATCATTCAAGATAACATCTGGTATTTATCTTCATTGCATATTTGACATCATTGCATGTGTGTCTCAATGTAGGTGGTCTACTTCACTGCGACCTTCCCATATGTGATGCTGATTGTGCTGCTGATCAGAGGGCTCACCCTGCCTGGTGCCACCATCGGCATTAAGTTTTACCTTTACCCTGACCTGGGACGACTGGCGGATCCACAGGTACCACAATGTCACGCAAACACCTTTAAATTAAAGCTGAGTTGCAGAACATCTATTGATATACTTTATATATCTGGCGTGAGGTATGTTCCACAAAAACATCTCTCGCCCTGTCACATATTCCCAATGAGGGTCATTTGGTGTTCTGCTCCCTGTGGACGAGGGCGCACCAGGTGCAGATATCCCATGGTTCTCTGCTGGGGAGCCTAGTTTCTGCTGGGTCCATCTGCTCTCCATGAAAGAGGCAGGGACCACAGGGATCAAATGCAGGGCCAGGACACCACTGGGACTGTAAACATGAGCTCCACCAGGGCCGAGCTAACTAGGCTTCCCCTCCTCCGGGATGACAAGACAAAACAGAGATTTTTCTGGCTCGGCTTGACTCAGGGTAGTAGTGGTACAATCAGACGAGACCCTCAGTTCGCTTTTTCATAATCTGTCTAGAGTGAACTAAACAAAACAAATAACTCAATATGCAACTTACTTTTCTACCATTCCTAATCAAATAGGTCAAAGTCTTTCTATATCCATTACAGTTGGCTCTTCTTTCCTTTTCATAATCAGCTTTTAAAAATGACTTGTCACCAGAAACATCTGATGTACAATCTCTACATTTGTTGAAGCTTGCTTTGTCAATCAGTGTTGAGGCAACCAAGACCAATAACAGACTTTTAACAGTTTACTGTTGGGTCACCTCCACCTCAATAGTTAACGATTGCAAACGTTCTCTGCACGTGAATTCCTCTGGATTACATAAACACCACATGGCACGTTTGTTCGTATGCATCAACCTAAACGAGTGTTCACTGTGTTGCTGGCTTTCGCATTGGCCTTTTATATTCTGTTTGTTCTTTTTTTTTGTCAGGTGTGGATGGATGCTGGCACCCAAATCTTCTTCTCCTACGCCATCTGTTTAGGGTCGCTGACTGCTCTTGGAAGCTACAACAAATACAACAATAACTGCTACAAGTATGTAATCAACACAATAACTATGTGCATACTAGATTCCAACTCTCAAAACATATTGTCTCATTTTGAAACATTTGAATAAAAGCAGCCATCATTGAGTACCTGTAACAATCTTTTTACATATGTAATAGAGCCCTCCTAATACCTCTAAACGCACTTTAATGTGTAAACTTGGAAGAATTTCACTTTAAATTTCCAGTTGTGCTGCCTTCATATTCATTCCACTAAATTTCAAATCTCCTGTCTTTTGCAGGGATTGCATGTCACTGTGCTTTCTGAACAGTGGCACCAGTTTTGTGGCAGGCTTTGCAATCTTCTCCATCCTGGGTTTCATGTCTTATGAACAGAATGTTCCCATCTCAGAAGTGGCAGAATCTGGTGAGGCTTGCAAAGGAAAAAAATGAAAAAAATGGATCAATAACAGTCAGATTATATTTTTAAAGTCAGAATTCATTTATTTCATTCACATGTTTTTGCTGTGGATTAACAGGTCCTGGCCTAGCCTTCATAGCTTACCCCCGTGCTGTGAGCATGATGCCTTTCTCTCCTCTGTGGGCCTCCCTCTTCTTCATCATGATCGTTTTTCTGGGACTTGACAGCCAGGTAGGTACAACTTTCTGTTTTCCATAATTATGAGGATTCCTGAACAAACGCAGTGTGATTTGATTTATTTCTCTGACTTTACCTCCCTTCTTTCTCCACCCTCCCTGCCCTCCTTCTGATCAGTTTGTGTGCGTAGAGAGCCTTGTGACGGCCATAGTCGACATGTACCCTGCTGTGTTCCGCCGCAAAAACCGCAGGGAGCTCTTCCTCTTGGCTCTGTCCCTCTTTTCCTTCTTTATGGGTCTCATCATGCTGATGGAGGTAAGAGGGCCACATACACACAGATGCAGACTATAGACACATACTGTAAATGCATGCACAGACAAACATCTCCAAGTTCCTTTACTGGTATGATCCTAGCAGGGTGAAAATGCCTTAAAAACAGCATTTAGATAGTGGTTGCATCTGATGGTTGTTTCGGGTTAAAACCTTACCTGGATGCTTTGTTCTTCTCAAGAGTCCATTATAGTTGACATGTCCTCACCTCTGCACAGCTGGTAGCATGAATGCTCTGCAGAGGTGTCAACAAGTCCTCATTATGTAAGAACAAGCAAGTCAAAAGTTTTGTGCAACACGTCTCAGGTAAGTCTCAGGCGTTCAGTGCTCCAAGTTTCTTTTATAAACTGTGTATAATAACCACATGGGATTTGTCTATGATTAACTACTGACAATAGATGCCTCAAATTTGTCTGAAACTTTTTTATTATGTTTGATATGTAATCTAGACGCTGCTTTACATTTTTATACTGCTCTGATTTGGGATAAAAAACATTAGAAAGCCAAAGTGAAAAAGGTCTGAAACTGAAAACTAATAAAAACTGAAATAATATGCACAGTAGCTGTATTGCAGTTAGTCTGGCAACAATGCTGAGACATTTCTCTGGATTACATACTGTATGTATATGAGCACTGAGAGGGCACATTTGCAGTAAAAACATCCCAATATAGACAGTTGAAGCCTCATATTAGCTTCAAATAATATTTTAAATACTTTCTCCGTAGAAGGGCTGTGGATTTACAGCCCTTCTACGGAGAAAGTATTTCATTTTTTGAGTGCATTATAAAGGGGCCATTATGAAGGGGCCTTTTTTTTGTGAACCTGTGCTTTAAAGTTGTCAGTCTGAAAATAAATGAATAAGTCTTTGTATCTCTTTCTTTGAAGGGCGGCATGTATGTCTTCCAGCTCTTCGATTACTACGCAGCTAGTGGCATGTGTCTTCTCTTCATGGCCATCTTTGAGACTGTCTGCATTGCATGGGTCTATGGTAAGATGCCCTCAACTAATAAAATGGTTTTATTTCTGCCTGAAGATGGAGAAACATACCTCCTGGCCATACTGACTGTACTTTTTTGAATATAACATACAGTGTTTGACCTAATTACTTGCAGACGTTCCCGTTCTACTCTGATTTTTACGGCGCAGCATGAAAACAGCTGTCTTTACTGTGTTTCCAGGTGCAGACCGCTTTTATGACAACATCGAGGACATGATTGGCTACCGTCCAGGACCTTACATCAAGTACTGTTGGTTGTTCTTCACCCCAGCCACATGCATTGTGAGTGTATCAACAAACTAATTAACTAGTATCATAGCTTTCCAAAAATGACAAAGGAGGCCTCCTCTCTTCCCTTATTCTCTTATGGTCTCCTCTTTTGTAAGTGTGCAGCTATTTGTTATTGAAATTGAAAGAATGTATTAATTTTCTAATTGTAATGTTTGTACAATTGTCTCTCCAGGGTACTTTTGCCTTCTCCCTCATCAAATACACTCCGCTAAAATACAACAATGAGTATGTGTATCCGTGGTGGGGGTATGTCATTGGCTGGCTGCTCGCTCTGTCCTCCATGCTCTGCATTCCCTTTTGGATGGTGTACAAGATCAGCATCACTAAGGGGACACTCAGAGAGGTAAGGTCACCATACTCAACAGCAGATGTAACATATTGATTTTCCAAACAGCTAAATCAGAGGAGAAGAAATAAATCAGACTTCAGCTTGTTTAAACGACTTTCTCTTTCTACAGCGCATCCGGGTGCTCATCACACCAGCTGATGACTTACCCAAAACCAAGAGGGAGCAAGAGAGGTTACTGGCCATCTTTACTCCAGAGGGAGATGCCACCATGAATAAAAATGGCTACTTTCCTGTCTCAGAGAGGGACTCCAACTTATGAGCCCCCAGTGGGTGATGTTTATCGGAAAGACTCGTGGGTTTTGGCTCCATCACAGAGATCACTGCAGGGAAAGTGTGTTGTGTTTGGCAGCGCCTGTACATTTAAATAATGAAAGAAATATAGTTTGTCACACATTGGATGAGTTAGACATTTTAGAAAGTACTATAAGGACATTTTCAGGGACATAAAATCCTTCACTCTTTTCAAACTGAAATGCTTTAATAAATTGGCATATTGTTTTCCCCCTTTTGACAGATTATGTACATAAACTAAAAGTCTGCAAACATTTATTAGTCAACCCTTGTTACATAAAATGTTACCATAAAAGCTGATGGCATTTTTATTTCATTCCAGTGAATTATGTTAATTCTGGAGATGGACATGCAGGTTCCCTAAAACTCCTTTAAATAAAATGTTTTAGTTTGGATAGTGAGTTGGATTTTTTTTTTTTTTACAGAACACTAAGACAAATAGATAAGTGACAGTACTTGTGGATACAACAACTTCTTGAAGTCTCTTTATATATCTGACATTTCTACATGGTGACTAAGCTGTATTATTATTATTGTATTATCATAACTGATTGGGGAAATGCTCCTTTTGTATTTACAGTAATTGCAATAAAATGTATTATTTTCAGTGGAAACATGAATAAAAGACTGTAATGAAAGTATACTGTAGAATGTCAGTGAAAATTATAATACTGTAGCACTGCAAGTAGTCATAGAACTAACATGATATATACCATGATATATGCCATATTGTCTACTGTAACATAATGTCTGTACAAAGAAATGTGTAAGTATGTTTTTAAATAAACATGCAAAAATAAATGTTGTCTTGAACCATTTCCCCACTGTGTGACAGTAATTGTATTATTCTAACTTACTCATCGTGGCTTTATATGTTCATAATTTTCAACAATTTTTTATTGGTTCTAATTGATATTCTCATATTCACTTTGCAGAAGCTTCTTAATATTTCTGATCTGGCTTTTGCTAAATTTCCAAAGTAGAAATATGTGATATGATAATGTGCTTTCTTAAATATAAGTTCTTAAATTTAAGTGATTATCTATATTGACACCAAAGCTTTTTTACTTCTGAATCTGTTTTTCAGTAGTTTAGGGACACTTAAAATTAAGTGGTTCAAGTTGTCCTCAGAGAAACATTATGAAAAGATACATTTCACTCTTTCACTGTCACTCAATAAAGGAGACTGTATAATTTCTCACAAGGTAAATTTGTTCATATCAGGTATGGCAACAAAGAAAGTCCTCTCAGACTGGGCCCAGTGATAGATCGCGTCACTCCGGTCCTGACTCTTTTACATTGACTCCCTGTTTGTTACAGCATTCAATTTAAGACTCTGATTATTTTAAAATCCCTACATGGTGTGGCTCCACCTTATATTTCGGGACTCTTAACCCTGCATTCTGAACCGAGGCCCCTCAGATCAGAGGACCATTTCCTGTAAAAGCTCAGTGGTTCAGGTTTAAAAAAGGGGGATCATCTTTTCACTGTTTTAGCTCCAACATTGCAGAGCAAAGTCTCTCAGTCACAAGTCAGCAGAGTCAGTGCCTCAGTTTAACAAGCTTTTAAAAACCCATCTGCACAGATTCCCATTTGTATAATATTTGGAGTGTCTTTTAGAATTTTTGACTAGAAAAAAAGTTTTATAATCTCTCCATATTTCACAACATCTTGAAATCCATGCTTTTATTGTATTTTTGTGTATGATGTTCTTTTAATTTTTAAATTTTTATTATCCTTTATTGAATGTGACACTGCTTTAAGCAATTGTGTTTAAAGTGAGTAGGGCCAATATCCAAGGTATAATCAGCACTGCTCCCAGAAGACCTCACCCCGCCCCAACCTGGACAATTTGGACATTTTAATGTCTACATGACTGTGCAATATTAGTATTTCAGGTATACTACTACTTGAGTACAACTATTTAATATGTGTACATGTGTATATATATTTACACATACACACATATACAAATATTTACATATTTTTTTATTTTTCACTTTAAATCTGTGCAATAACAACTCACTCAAAACCAATATTACTCTTGTACATAATATTACTATTACAATTATTTTCCTATATTGTTTCTACTATTGTTTTTATCGCTTTTATATTTATTATCTATTGTTCTTTATTCTTATCTTATCTTATATTATCTTACCTTATCTTATCTTATCTTATCTTATCTTATATTATATTATCTCATCTTATCTTATATTATCTCATCTTAAAGTATTTAAAATAACTGCTCCTTGCCTGGACAGAGAGAGGTTAGAGAGTGGTTTTGTTTTGTTATTTTTTTGTAATTATTATTATTATAGGGATTTCACCTCAAGAAGGCAGTGCAGCTACAATGATGGAGCACTTTTAGATCATTTTTTTCTAGAATCATTTTACCACTTGGTGTCATGCTTCTGCTGCACCGCCTGTGAGCTCCTGATTGGCTGAAAATATTCTGCGTCACTCACTACGTGTCTTGGAGGACACCCCCCCACCCCCCCCATACGTTCCCACCATGCAGCGGGTGATGTCTGAGGAAAGATGGCGGAAGGAGGAGCGGCCGATCTGGATACCCAGAGAGGAGAGGTCGCGGCACTGCTGAAAACACAGCTAAGAAAGGGAGACACTTGGTAAGATGTGAGCTTAAACCTTTATTAAAGCTGCTGCCTGGCTGTCGGCTGGCTCTGCCTCGGCTGTCAGTGCCACGGAGGAGGAGAAAGCCGAGGTGACGGGCCGTGTTGACAGTTAGCTCGGAGCTAGCTGGGCTGGAGCTAACTGTCAGCTTCATGTGTGGCTATGAAGAACGACCACATATCGTTCACATGTTGTTTCCT
Organism: Scomber japonicus; assembly: GCF_027409825.1. Classification (NCBI taxonomy): domain Eukaryota; kingdom Metazoa; phylum Chordata; class Actinopteri; order Scombriformes; family Scombridae; genus Scomber; species Scomber japonicus. The sequence goes on along the minus strand of NC_070600.1, from coordinate 10,620,782 downwards.
GGTGATTATTTCACCACTTCTGAATTGGCATGTGGTTGTTTTTGAATCTGCTGACATGTTCTTGGGAGGTTACGGTTCGCTTTTATCTGATCTAGCCAGCCAAGCTAAGCGCTAACTGGCTAGCCTACCGAAGCTCCAAGTGGTGGAGTTTTTTCTGTCAGTGGGTTCATCCGTCGCCTTTCAGCAGGGCGGAGTCGGAAAAGAAGCACCTGTCAAAATCACAGAGCCAGCTGGCTAGGCAGGTCAACTGTGCTACTGTTACAACTGTCAATCTGTGCAATGTTTGCCTTTTCAAAGTCACATTTGTCGAGGCTAATGACGGGCAAGGTAGCCTCCACCTGCCCAAAGTGTTGCTATTATCACCATCCAGTGTGTGTGGGGAAAAAATATTAAAGCGTTAGTTCAAACCTTTTTAACTGTTGTTGTGTCCAGTATGACTGTACCAGAGCTGAAATATAACATCTTGTCTTCTCTGCAGGTACTTGGTGGACAGTCACTGGTTCAAACAGTGGAAGAAATATGTGGGATTTGATAGCTGGGACAAATACCAGATGGGAGACCAGAATGTCTACCCAGGACCAGTTGATAACTCTGGTCTTCTTAAAGGTAAGACCAGTGATGCTTCACCTCCTGAGACCCTAAATCAGAATCAGGACATATGTACTGGCCAAGTATGTTTACACGTGTAAGGATGGTTTCGTAGCTTTCAATGCACTTACATCAAATAACAACACATCCATATTCAGAAATATACACAAGAAATAACTATGCACAGGTGAAACCATTTCTGTTCATAAAAATAGTGCAAAAGAAGTGAAAAGTGCTGTGATAAATATGAAAGGGTAAAATAAAGACATTACTTTATACAAACACGGTCACATATAAATCACCAATATAACTACTTTCTGGAGCTGTATGGCGTTTTATTACACATCACACCAGAAACTCACATGCCAGTATAGCTTCATCATTCTGGAAGAAGCAACAAAGAGTAAAAAAGGGACAAAAAACAACATTGTTCACTGACACTATAGCACAGTCTTTTTTTTTGGAGTGTTCATAGAAAGCTCTCCAGCATACCTTTATGTGTTTTGTGTCGTGTGAGACAGTCAGCGCAGGGCCACCAGTGTAAGTCATTTTGTTATTTAACAACCTCCCTTGTTGTGCGGCTGAATGTGCTTTCCTCTGTCTTCATACCTGGTTTTCTCACCGCCTCTCTGCCTCTAGATGGGGATGTGCTGGCCATCAAGGAGCACCTCATTGACGAGCTGGACTACATCCTTGTCCCAACGGAGGGCTGGAATAAGCTCGTCAGCTGGTATGGGTTGTCGGAGGTTCAGGAGCCAATTGCGCGCAAGGTAAGCTTTCAGTCATGGGTGTGAAGACTGTGAATGAATTTTATGAATTGAGTCCTCACAACTCATTGCATTGCTGATATGATTATGATTACCTGCTAAGTAGTGTAGCATGGTTTGTTTTGGTTTTTAAGGGAGATTTAAAGGCTGGTGATATTTGGTGTTGATTTTGAAGTGGTTGGTCAGTCAGAGGTGCATGAGATACACAAAAGCTGAAAACACATGTTAACATTACTGATATATAAGAGTGTTCCATGAAAAGAAAACAGCAGTGATTTTCCTAAGCTTTTCATTCATTCTTATCATGAACAGCATTCATTTCTTTTAGGGTAAATGAGTACTTTTAAGACAAGTTTTGCTATTGTGAAAAAAAGATACAGAAAAAATATCTGTATGTGTGGCTACAAGCGATTAGTCAGTGGAATACTTTATCCTGGCAGCTACAACTTTACCAGACCTGCAGTATCAAATCCCTGGTTGAAATCTTGCTAGTCATGGCATCATGGCTGCTGGAAAGGTTTCCTCTTCTCCCCCCTCTCTATCGCTCTCACTCTTTCTCCCCTCCTTCATTGACCCTCCCATTTTGCCATGTATGTCGCAGGACGTATCGGGTAGCCGCGGGGTTTCTATTTTCAGGCAACGTTCTGGATGACTGAAAAGCTACATGGAGCGATCTGCGAGACACAACATGCAGGAGGTTCATTATTAGTTTTCCTCTTTTTAAAAAAAACCCCTCTTGTTTCCTCTGCGTGGTTTTCATCCTGAGGTGCGGGGTGGAGCACAAGCGTTAAACAGGATTGTAGTCGCAGCTTTGGCGTTACGGGTCCTTTCACTGTCCCCTTTTTGACTGCCAGCACCGGTGGAGTGTTCCTGCGTGTCCTTGTTTTTTTGAAGTGGAGGAATGCCGACTGAGGTCACACTGAGAGAAGCAGAGCGAACGCTTCTAAGAGGAGTGCGAGAGAGGCACAAGCAGGATGGGAGGTGGAGGGGTGGGTGGGGTGAACGGTTCTGGCTCGGCTCTGATTTGAGAAATTCTGTCAAGACTTTGGTGATGAGTCGGGCTTTTGCTCCTAGCTTACAAACACATGGGTGTTGTGCTGCGGGGTAGGATGGACCCACCGGGGATCAGTGGATTTTGGGGCAGGGAGGGGCGAAGCAGGCGGAGGGTTGGGGGGTGGAGGGGTGAGAGAGAATCTGAGACGTGTGTGCAGGACTGTTTCAGTTCTCTGGGACATTTGTGAAGTTGGTACTGTGTGTGTGTATACATGCATGTGTGTTGGAGGGGCTCAGCAGTGAAATAAATAGGCCGGGAACCCTCAGCTGTTTCCACGAGGTGCTGCTAATTTAGGCTCTTCACTCTGACTCTGTTCCTATCAGGGCACTAGATGAGTGGCAGCCAGGGCAGCAAACTTTACTCTGCTATCCATGACACACCAAAGCTAGCACAGTCTGAATGTGACCAATGTGTTTTAAGGTGTTGTTTTAAGATAGATTTTGAGTATAAGATAATAAAGGTGGTGTACTTTAATTGCTGGCATAATGGGGTTAGGGTTATCAGTTCTAGCTAAAGAATAAAGAGCTGATGGCTGGTGTTAATTCTTTGTTTGGTTTAATTTTGTTGCAAATAGTCAAAGCTGAAGAGTTCATTTGTATCATGACAAACAGAAAAGTTTGAAATAATGGCAGCAAAGATTTGTCTTTGGTTTAAAATGTGCCGGTTGATATATAATGTTTTATCACAAACAGCTAATGTAATCCAGATATGAAACACCTTTTTAATATTACAAAAAGGTTGGAAATGTTTTGAATGATCCTGAGGGTCATTCATGTAACGCGTGTGTGTGTGTCTCTCATTAGAGCAGCTGTTGCGCAGTTTCATTTGTTTTTTCATGTGCCTAGACTTATAGTATCTAATACTGATATCATGCAATGTATATGTTTTTAATTCATTATAGAGTAAATGATGAAATTATGTGAGCTGTGAATAATGCCCCCGTTATGTTTTTATTTTGCTCCAGGTGGTGGAACAGGGTATGTTCGTGAAGCACTGCAAGGTGGAGGTGTACCTGACGGAGCTGAAGCTCTGTGAAGACAGCAACATGGACAATGTGATCACCAGACGCTTTAGTAAAGCTGACACAATAGGTAGGCATGAGTCACTCTGGACTTACTGTCCTTGATCTCTGCTATTCATACTCAAACAACCTCTGTTTCTGAAACTCAGTTCTTTTTTTATATCTTCACAATGTGGATTTTGACTACTTTTCATTTTTGTTTGGTTAAGCCGCCCTTTCATTTGGACGCAAACAAAGAAAATAATATGTCTATGAATTCCCACAACTGTCAGAATCTCTAGTACATAGATGTGTGTACAAGAAGATCCTCAGCAGCAATAAATTCAACGTAAGATGGTTTCTAAAATCCAGACATAGAACCGCATTTCATTACATCAGTCTCTGTCAACCATAAGCTATCATTCCATAAAATCCCACAGGCTTTCATTCAAAGCAAAGAGAATAGCTGTCTTTGTGGTTAGGTTGTTGTTGGTTAGTTAGTAAGCTCCCAGTCGTTTCTGTGTTTAACTTCTCTGTCAGAATTTCTTACATTTGGCCATTTTTTGCAGACCTGATAGAAAAGGAGATGAGGAAGCTGTTCAGCATCCCCGATGAGAAGGAGACCAGGCTTTGGAACCGGTACATGAGCAACACCTTTGAGCCTCTCAACAAACCTGACAGCACTATCCAAGATGCGGGCCTCTACCAAGGACAGGTTGGGAGTTTTCATTTCTCTAACTTTATCTAAAAGTTGAACTATGTGAGAATAGTTTCAACACCCTCTGGATACAGAGTTTATTTTTTTCTCCTCTTGTGAGGCTCCACCAAAAAAAAAAAAAGTGTATTTGACAAAATTGATGCAGAGGTGTCCAAATATGGCATGCTATGTGGACAGTTCCTGAGCTCAGTGAAATATACACATATTTCAATCACCCTTACAAGATAGCTTTCCCATATTTGTGTTCTCTGCCAGTCAGGCTTTTTGGGTCACAGGAGGGCAAAGCTGCATTAAAATATTTCTTTTACTGCTCTGTTTCCAACAGGTTATCATAACCTGCAGAGGGCAGTCTAACTAATCCTACTGTTACCTTTACAATAGGCACGAAAGCTGGTTTGAAAATGCTCAAGTTTTCATGATGCACCATTAAATAATTGAAATATAATATAAAAATAGACATAGATTATTTAAATGACTTGACACACATTCAGGAGAAGCTGGAGTTGTAACACTGAGGCTGAGACAATACGGTAAAACTACGTTGTAATGAGATGGTTACAAAATCTTCTCGTCACCCCACCTCATCTTTTAAGCTGCTTAAAATGTGCACGCATGTCCTGGCATCCACCTGGCAGCCGACTAGAGAGCAGAATACAAGCCCAGATTAATTCAGACACCTGGACACAAAGAGCCAAAGAGACGGTGGGGCTGTCCTGTTTGCCAGCAGCTGTTCCAGAGTACAAATCCTCACTAAGTGAAGCAGCGGATAAGAGCCATCCAGCTCCCCCCATCCTTACCCATTAGAAACCACTACAGGATTTTACTGGCAGTCGCAACAGGTTGTTTGTCCTCTTGGCGGCTTTTGAAAAATCGATTGTGGGTCATCTAAAGTAGGTGGAGAGACACAAAAAGCATCCTGTTGTAATGTCTTTTTTTTTTTTTGTAAGATTGGAGTATAATCTGATATTTTGGTGAAATCTGAATAGCCCCTTCATTGCTTTCCTAAAAATATGTCTCTCAGCATTCAATCAATAAGATTTTTATTTGTGTAGAACTTTTTATACATACCGATGTAACATAAAGTGCTTTATATTATGAAAACACCAAAACATTCCAACCCCCACACACACCACCCTCAAACCCTCAAACCTCACACAAACAATAAATAACTATGTTGTAAATAATGAGTCTATAAAACCAGGAAGTGCATGAACGCTATCATGAATCTGCAATGAGGAAACACCAGGGGTCGGATTAAATATGTACAAATCCAGAATAGCCAAATAAAATAAAGGACAACAAGAGATTCATAAAATATAATAGATATATAATGAAATAAAATAAAGTGAGTAAAACCAGAAGTGTAAGATGGGGGTATTAAAAGGCAAAATAAAGACAAAACAACTAAGAGGAAATGTGATGAAGGATAACCAGACATAATAAGTAGATTATTATTATTCGTCCATCCGAGCATTTAAAAAAAAAAAAAAAAAAAGATAAATAAATAAAGATATTTGTTCAGAATGCAGATGAGCAAACGCTTTAATGTTTACTATCTTTAAACAAGCAACAGCAGGCGGAGTCTCAGTTTCTTTCTTCATGCTGTCTCCTGCAGGTTCTCGTAATAGAGCAGAAGAATGAGGATGGCACATGGCCCCGAGGCTCCACAGCACCCAAGTGAGTGAGCAGCACATGCCCTGGCTTATGTTTCTTTCTTTTTTTTTTTGACTGAAGGAAGGCGTTAGTTGTGTTTTACCACAGTTTCCATGCTGTATCCAATCATTACCTTCCACTGACCCCAAAAAAAAGACATATAGGCAGTGTACTATTCATTTGGAAGGGAGTTTGGTTACTCTAATGCTAGATTTCCTCACACACAAAGCTGTTGGAAACACTTTTCCGTCGCTTCCCCTTTGGAAACTCTAAGCTGTGTAAATCTTATTAAAGTTTTCCTGCTACATCACCACAGCACCTCATCATCCTCCAAATGTTCTTCTCTCTATGACTTCTGCCTCAGGCTACCTCTTTTGCTTGACCTTTCGTTGCTGACATATCCCTCACTTTATTTATTTTTTTTGATTCATCTCAGTTTGATTTTAATTGGTACCTTTCTGGAACAGCTCTTTATTTCCTCTTCTCTAACTCATGATCTATTCTTTATCTTTTTGAAGGTCATCTGGTGCTTCCAATCTCTCTGCTTTGCCAAAGATCTCGCCTTCATCTCTCACAAACAATCATAACAGCAGCTTCAACAGCAGGAAGTAAGGCTTAGTAGTGGGGTGAATAGCTGAGGGGTGGGTTTGGACACCAGCAGCCAGAGATGGAGCCTGGCTGGGTGCTGCCAGTGGCACCATAACTTATAAAATTATAAACAATTATAGCTGAAGAAAGCGACTTGGGTTGGATGAGTTTAAACCTTTTCTCAGCTCCTGTTTTGCTCAATTTATCCTCATTCTTCATTCATTCCCATTGATGCATTTTTACACTTTCCCCAGTGTGAAGATTGTCAGACTTTGTTTTGCACAGGTCTATCTCTGGCTGTGGTTTGGGGCTTGAAGTTATCTCCCAATGTTGCAGTTTCAGCTATAAGAGCTGATTGCGGGGAGGGGGATGGGGGCTGATGGGATTGATCTCTGGAATTTTCTTCAGCGACAGCAGTGCTCTCTATTAATGGCCCAGTGGTGCCTCTGGGTGTCTTAGTCAGCATTTAATCATGACTGTTAATAGTTTACATCTGATTATACATAAATCTCACTGATTGATAGCTTCGGCTAGGGCTGCATGATTATGTTAAATGTGATCATTATTTTAATCTCATTATGAGCGCTGCAAGGTCTCGATCTCTCACTCTTAATCTCTATGTAGTTACAACATTACAATAATCAAATATCAGCACTTTTTGGGGGGGATGAGGCTAATTCTCAGCATTGGCATGTTTGTGTGCTCCTCTGTAATCTCCCCCTCCCTCCCCCCGAACAAATCTGGATTCTTTTCTTCTTTAATCATTTAGTCTATGAAATGCTGTAAAATAGGTTTTTTTAAAAAAGGAATTTGGTATTGCTTAGAGGTCTTCAATTTAGTTAAATAAATCTTTACATATGAGAGACCGGAACCAGAAACTTTTAGTAATTTTTGCTTGGAAAGAAATTCCCAGTTCACATTCATATTGGTTAGAAGGATAAATAATATATGATAACAGACACAGACATAGCAGTAAAATGTTAAATGAAGCAAATAACCAGTAAACATTTCTGGCAAGGGCAATACAATTTAAACCCCCCCCCCCCCCCCCCCCCCCCCCACAAAAAACAACAAAAAGTCAATAATGACCAAATAACAACCAATCTGCCAAGAAGGATATACAGCAACAATAAAAACAAGAAATTGTAGAAAAAGGTGAATAAAAATAACAAATAGCGCTCATGTCTACAAATCAACCAAAGCAGGAACAGTGTACAACAGCAGACACTTAAAATGATCTACTGACACAGACCTCTCCAATTTCTATACCACTTGTAATTTGTTCCATTTATTCGGTGCTAAAATGTAATCGGCTAATTTAAAAGAAAATCATAGTATATGGTTCATCATGCAGCTCTATTAATCAGTGTTTTTAGTGACATTTTTTAAGCATCTTAACAAACCTAATCTGTATTAAATCTTGGATAAGAGGCAGGTGTGTGATGTAAGTTAAACCTGCTGTAGCCTAAATAAATGTTTACAGCTGAAGCACCGAGACCTGGAGGCTCCGTCAGCCCTGCGCTAGAGAGCACTGCTCGACTGTGGGTGGAGCTGTCGCCTCTGCTGCCCAGTAGACTTTTTCTGTCCCCTCCTTCTTACTTTATGTGTGTGATTTACTGCATGCCGGTGTGTGTGTGTTTGTGTGTGTGTGTTAGATATAGATACTCTGCATTAGCATTTTTCAACACTGTTGGTATGCAGAAATAATAGCCTCGAGCACAGCCACCTGGAAAAAAATCAATATTGATAAAGAAGGAAGGTGTTGAAAGAAGCTGAGCCTGATCCTTCCTACACTCAACTAGCTGTCCAGTGAAAGACAACCTTACTGGTTACTGGTTGGTGGTGTCACAGCTTTGGATTGTACTGTATCTTCTGTACAGTGTCGTTGGGTTGATTTGAGGAAGGAGTGGGGGGGCGGATTGGATCTCAACTGACAGCAGCTCCTCTGTCCCTGATTCACTGTACTTCCAATGCCATCGTTTCCTCTGAATTATGCATGGGGCCTCTTTTTTTCTTCTTCTTTTCATATGAAGTGTTCCCACATTACATAACACTCATCTTTTCGATTATGCGGTTTTTACCTGGTCGGTTTAGCCTTCAGCAGCGGTGAGTGCCGCTGTTTTTACGAGGCGGCGTCCCCTTATTCTGGCAGGCTGCCCCCCCCCCCAACCTCTCCTCCACCCCCCCAGCTCATTGCGATGCACACGTTCTGCAGTCTAAGTGACCTTCAGAATACATTTCATCTGCTCCCGCTCCTCTCATCGCTCAGCTTCACACGCACGCATACCAGCCAGTGTCATTAAAAATCGTCACTCTCTTCAGGTTTTTACCTGATTTTTCGAGAACCCCCCCCCCCCCCTTTCTTTTTAAAAAAAGATGATGAAAGAGGGGAGTGCCAAAGTGTATGTGATTCACTCAGGAGGAGTGTGTGTGTTTTAAAGGGGTGGAGCGGGAATGAGAGCGAGGGTTTGTGTGTTAGTGTGTCGAGATGAGAGAGGAAGCGATACAATGCGTTACACAAGTGTGAGAAAAGGCGATAAATGGCGTGTCGGCATGAGTGAGTGTGTGTATGTGTGTGTGTTGAAGAGAGTCAGGCCTGTGAATACTGCAGCCTCAGCTGGATGCAGTGGATCAGCTGCTCCCTCCATCCCCATCTCATTTCTCTTCTGTCAGCCCCCCCCCACCACCACCTCCACCATCCTGCCACCCCCTTCTACTGTCCGCCCCTCCCCCCTATTCTCTCTGCCTCTATCTCCCTCTCTCCCTATCCCTCTCTCTCTTTCCCTCTTCCCCACTCTCTCTCTCTCTCGCTCTCTCTCGCTCTCTCTCTCTCTCCCTGTGCACCTCTAGCTTCGGTAGCAGTAGTCTTGAGCATCTTTTGCTGCTGCTGATGCTGCTATAAATATCTGCCGGTAGCCGTAGAGCGGCAGAGAGCAGCAGGCAGGCCAGAGGGAGGAGCAGACGACTAGAGGACAGGATAGGACAGCACAGGACAGGACAGGACAGGACAGGAAAGGAGAGGACAGGACAGGAGAGGACAGGATAGGACGCAGGGAAGGGATCTGAGGCAGAGTGGATAACAAGATGACAGGCGGTCGAGCCCGAAAAAGAAGAAGGGAGGAGAGGAGAAGAGGGGAGCTGCTTAGTTAGCTCTGAATAGAGTGGAGGAGAGAAAGAGTGTGTTTATTGTGTGTTTGCATTCTGTGGTTTTGGTTGTTGGCCTGTGCTGTACTTGGAAGTCAAATTTAGGCCTAAACTTGTTCTGGATTGTACTCAAACTGCTAGTTGAGCTGGATTGGGTTGAGCCAGGTTAACATCAGTGGAGAGTGGAACTGGACTTTTGTTCCCCACCTCTAAAAGCCAAGCTCTGCACGTGACGAACCCGGGCCGAACCGCAACCGGCTGCTGGTCGTTTGGTTTCGCGCGGACATGTGGGCCGGCATGGGCCGGGGCGGGGCTGAGATGTCATGCTCCTGTGTTGCTGGTGGTGCCTGAGGCCTGAGGCGGTGGAGCTGGACAGCAGGAGGGTTGATCACCGCGTGCTGAACTGCGAGGCCACTGCCTCCACCGCCATCACAGCTGTTTCACTTGACCAGTGGGAGCCAGAAACGACCAACGCTACCTTGCAGTCCTCTCAGAGGTCTGCTCATTGCTGCAGTTGGGGAAGCCTAGCTTTATACTCTCTCTGGTTGTCTAGGAAGTCTTTGCGGGTGGGGGGCAGTGTTAAAGGAGGTAGTGGAAGTGTGTGGTGGTCTTTTTAGTGCATTGTTGAATGTATTGTGTATGTATCATAATGGTAAATAGACTATCATGTTGATGCAGTATATTCTGGTTAACTATACATACTGTAGATGTAGAATTGTGTTTTTTTATGTGTGCAAATTGCTGTTCTTGACCTTTTCCTTGCTTGCAGCAGTTTGACAAACCTTGTATAACCTTTGTGTTTGTGTGTTTCTTGCACAGTGTGAAGAATTCGAGCTATAGTCTGCCATCCTACCATCCTTACAGCAACAGCTATGACTACTCAGACCAGAGCAGGCAGAGTGAGCGCTCAGGTCTCTGTGGACTCTCCAACCTGGGCAACACCTGCTTTATGAACTCTGCTGTGCAGGTAACAGCATGTCTACAGGGATCTCTACACAGTCTATGAAAGTAGAGGAAGCTATTGTCTTTGTTTGCACACATTACGGCAGGTATTTGGCAAATGACTGCGATGGCTCAGATGTTTGAAATGAAGAACGTGTAAGAAGCTTGAACCTGCTCTCTGCTTATTATTGTCTTCTCCTGTTATTGTGCCCTCTCAGTGTTTAAGCAATATCTCTCCACTGACGGAGTACTTCCTCAAAGACAAGTACACAGACGAGCTGAATGAGGACAACCCGCTGGGCATGAAGGGGGAGATTGCCAGAGCCTACGCGGAGCTCATCAAGCAGCTGTGGTTGGGCAAATATAGCTACGTCACCCCAAGGCCTTTCAAGGTGACTACCTGCAATAAACCTTTAATGGGGAAAAACAACAGAAAGCAATTCTGTATATTGAGTTCTCTACAAAAACAGTGAACTGTTGATATATATTTGGATAGGAAAGCTTGTAAAAGCGATATCTGAGCTGTTGCCTTTTTAAATCTGTGTACAGGCAGTTTGAGCTGAAAGCCAAAATATGTCTCTAAGATGTAAAGATTTCTATTCTGAAAGATACAAACATGAAAGTAGGAAAGTAGCAGACCAAGAACTGCATAACATACAAGTGTTTATCCCTGTGGATGACCAGAAATGATTTGAATTCCCCAAATCTAAAAGATTTAGCAGTCTGCAAAGATCAGAAGTTTTCATGAAGGCTTGCATGAAACTGTGGCGGCTAAATCTGCATTTCTGGGACTTAAAAGATGTTGTGAATTATGTGAAGACTGAACTTTTAAGGCTAAAGACAGACAGATTGCATTGGACAGATGTCTAGTATAGGGGAGAAAATATCTCTGCTTTTCTTTTCCTTGCCCTCCCTCATGTCATTTTTTAACCCATGCATGTGTTTTTACATTCTGCAGACCCAGGTGGGCCGCTTTGCCCCCCAGTTCTCGGGCTACCAGCAGCAGGACTCTCATGAGCTGCTGGCCTTTCTCCTGGACGGCCTTCATGAGGACTTGAACCGCATCAGGAAGAAGCCCTACATACAGCTCAAGGACGCTAATGGCAGGCCTGATAAGGTGAGACCAAGTTTTGGAAGTGCCAGAAATGACATCAACCCTAGATCCTGGCTGATTATATTAACACTGATGACACAACAGTAGTCTGATCAAATACATTATTAAAAATGTGTCTTTTTAAAAAAAAAGTTTTGATAAAATATTTCAATATCAATATTGCAGCAATATTTTAGGAATGACTATTGTTGCTTTCACAAAATATTTTCACTATGAGATTTTTGGTAAATAATCATCAGTGAAGTGGATACAATGACTAAGTGTGTAAAGGTAAATAATTACATTATTTTACTGTAATGCAGCCTTAAAAACCAGTTAAGACAACACTTATGTCTTAGATTTTGAATATCATAAAATCATGTTATCACAAGATCCACAAAAAAAGGCAAATCTAGCCAATCTATCTAGCCTCATATCACAATATCAATATAGTATCAATATATTGCCCAGCCCTATGTTATTGTAATTATAGTTTTTTGGCTAATGAGCAGTATTGTATTTGCCATTTTGCCTTTTTTTTAAAAACCCTTTTTAATAAGTCAATGATTCAAGCTATCATCACCCATTTCTCTCTCGTGTCCCCTTGTTATTTGAATAAAGGCACAAAGGGCCCCTAAAAATAAAGATGGAAACAAGTTCGATTGTATTTATGTTTTTGTTATTTTTTTGTACTTTGTTTTCTTGACATTTTGTTTTTTTGTCTTTCAGGTGGTGGCAGAGGAAGCGTGGGAGAGCCACATCAAGAGGAATGACTCCATCATTGTGGACATCTTCCATGGCCTTTTCAAGTCCACCTTGGTGTGTCCCGTGTGCTCCAAGGTCTCTGTGACTTTCGACCCTTTTTGCTACTTGACTCTACCACTACCCATGAAGAAGGAGCGCACACTAGAGGTTTATTTGGTCAGATTGGACCCTATGGCCAAACCCACACAGGTAACACACACACAGCATTGCCTGGAAACGAACTGGAACTTCACACTGTGATGTGATGGTTTCAAGACAGCGGTTAATGGTGATGTGTTTCTCTTTCAGTACAAGCTGACTGTGCCGAAGGTGGGCTACATCTCCGACCTGTGTACCTCCCTCTCCAGCCTGTCTGGTGTGCCTGCTGAGAAGGTAATAATGCTGCAGCCAGCTCTGCTCTGGGCAGTAACCCTGCTCACTTATTGTCTTATCACACTATTATGCTGACATTTCCTCAGACAGCACAGACCAAAATAGTCTACTCCCTTTAACACTGCCCACCCAGCCACAGTAGCTAGTGAGAAAATATAGTACCCATTTCCTTTTGAACAAGCAGACTATAAACAACAAAATAAAAAATGGAGAATAAGAGACCAAAATAAATACTGACAGTGTATCAAACTTCTTTGAGAACTAACTTTCCATTCCACACCTTTGTTTAATCAGCTTCAATCTCAAATAGTTTTTGACTCTTTCTGTCTTGACTGACTTTGTCCCCCCCCCCCCCCCCCACAGATGATTGTAACTGACATCTACAACCACCGCTTCCACCGGATCTTCGCCACTAACGAGAACCTCAGCAGCATCATGGAGAGAGATGATATCTACGTGTGAGTGTTAAGCTTGGCTGACAGACATGCTGTGTTATCTGTTCTCACATTACAACCTCATTGTTATCTAAATTTGGACTAGATTGCATCCACGTGACCGACTAAATTTAAGTTTTGTTTTTTTTTGCCTAAATCATGTTATGATTTTACTTGTCTTAATAACAGCTTTTGAATGAACAGTTTCTTCACTGACAGTATTTCTGACATGTGTGATTTAGCTTATCCAGTGTGCTTACAATCTACTGACACACTTCTCTCTCTCTCTATAGGTTTGAGGTAGCGGTGAACAGGGTGGAGGACACAGACCACGTAGTGATCCCAGTGCACCTGAGGGAGAAGTACAAGCAGTCAGGCTACAACCACACCAGCACGCCGTTGTTCGGACAGCCTTTCCTCATCGCCGTCCCCAGAACCCTCAGTGAGGACAAACTCTACAACATGCTGCTCCTACGTCTCTGGTAGGCTCGTGTTTCTCACCATCTGATCACACATTCATCGACACTACAAGCCACTTTAGCTGTATTTCCACTGCATGGTTCTGGCTCTGCTCTGACTCTACTCTACTTGACTCTTGTGGATTTCATTTTCCACTGCTGATAGTAACTCCTCAGTGGGGGAGGGGAGGGTTTGCAGGGATGACTATGACTGATTTGTTAGCACCACAGCTTCATTCATAAGAAAGAAGTACTCTTATGTCGATTTAGGAGAAGGGGAGACATTTCTGGGGGACATTTCTCTCTTAAGTTAGACTTTGCCAGGTTCCTGATTCATTTAAAAAAGAGAGAGAGAGACAGTGCAGTGGTGGTCGAATGAGGAAACAGATTTTTTAACAGACTTTTTAATATCAGCTCAGCTCACATATAACCTCTGTGGAGGTGATACAAAAAAAGTACCAGGTACTATGTACAACTTTTGCCTGATGGAAAACCACTGAAAAGGGCAAGCTGAGTGGAGCTGAGTCATACCATGTGGTTGACAACATCTTAATGGCATTCAGAGAAACAGTGTAGAATTGGATTTGACAAAGACTATTTACTTTTGTGTGTTTGCAGCCGGTTCGTGCGATGTTCTGTGGAGGAGGATGAGGAGGATTGTGAAGAGACGCAGTCGTCCAAACAGCACACTGTCAACGGCAATGCCACTAATGGACTGCTGGAGGAGGGGTCGCCAAGTGAGCGCACAAACTCTCACACACACACACACACACACACACACACACACACACACACACACACAAACACATCATAATGAAAGTTGTGACCTTTTGTGATGTCTTTTCTGCTCTCTCTCATTTCAGGTGAGATGGAGACGGATGAGCAGGATGACGAGTCCAGTCAGGATCAGGAGCTGCCGTCTGAGAACGACAACAGCCAGTCAGAGGACTCTGTGGGCGGGGACAATGAACTGGAGAACGGCATGGTCGGTCCACAGAACTCCACCAAAGTCCAGCAGACGGCCGGGCACAACAGAAAGAGACTTTTTACATTCCAGTTCAATAACATGGGCAAAACGGACTTCACCCTCATCAAGGAGGACACCAGGCAGATCCGGTTTGATGAGGGACACCTTCGACTCAGTGGTCAGTGGACCCAGAAATCCCAAATTCAAGCAAAATATATTTTTGCAATGATTTTAACCATTCCATACTCCATTATCAATTTATTTGTTTTTATATTTTCTGGCATTTATTTGAAGCAGTTTCTAATTTTAAATTGATAATGATTAAATTCCTAATCAATGCATAGAAAAATAAACAAATCATTTCAGTGCCTGAATAAATGACCCCGTAGATATATAGATGAAATAATGACAATAAGAGAAGCTGAAATGACAGAAGGCTCCTCTGATGGGATTTTTCTACATTCTGTCCACCTCCTTCCAGACCGCTCTTATCTCTCTTTGGACTGGGAACCGGAGATCAAGAAGAAGTACTTTGACGAGACAGTTGTCGAGGTAAAGCCAACAACAGAAACTGAAGATGCTCACCGTATCTGAGCAGCTGGTTCACTTAATAGCATGCACACAGACCACGTTATAAAAAAAATGGCAGCGTGACCCAGACAGGAGCAGCAGGAAGTCTCAGCGTCGAGCTCAACTGTCTCGTAATCAAAAGGTCACAGGTTTGTTTTCTGCAGCAGCCACTGCATCCTGAAGAAAGGCCTTAAATGTCTGCCAAGATGCAATGATTCATTTCAACACTAAAATAATTCAATTGAAAATGAAGCACTGCTCTTACTGATTTTAATCAAATGTAGTATATTCATAATTGTACAATTACACACATTTACACTCCACCAAATCAAATGGAATGTGTGTAAGTAAACAGTAAATGTTTGCTTTCACACTCTAATAGGCAGGTTTGCTCTTTGTCTGCTCACCAAACCTTAAAATATAGTTTTAATTAGAGTGTAATTATAGATAACACACTATCCTACAGTAGCTTGATGACATGTCTGCCTATATATAACTTGTGAACAGATATTGTTAGAGCACAATACTCATGTTTAAGCTGCTTCAGAGTAATGTATGATCTGTTTTGTTCTATTATAGGACAGGGATGTAATCCTTGTCCAGTGAGACACAGCAGTGCTATGAGAAGTGTTTGTTCAAATAGCTGCGCGTGTGTGTGTGTGTGTGTGTGTGTGTGTGTGTGTGTGTGTGTCTGTGACTGTAAACAGGACTTTGATAAGCACGAGAGCATGGAGTACAAGCCTCAGAAGAAGGCATTCTTCAAGCTGAACGACTGCATCGAACTGTTCACCACGAAGGAGAAACTGGGAGCAGAGGACCCTTGGTGAGAAACTGCCCTTAGGCCAAACAAACAGGTAATGAGCAGGTTGCGTGCTGTTTCCTTACATGTACGTGTTTGGGTGTGTGTGTGTGCGCATGCAGGTACTGTCCGAACTGTAAGCAGCACCAACAGGCCACTAAGAAGCTGGACCTGTGGTCTCTGCCACCGGTGCTGGTGGTCCATCTAAAACGATTCTCCTACAGTCGCTACATGAGGGATAAACTGGACTCCCTGGTTGACTTCCCACTCAGGTACACACACACACACACACACACACACACACACACACACACACACACACACACATATCACACCATGGTTACTTTTGGGGACACATATATTTATATTAATTACCTGGAGACTTACCCCAACCCAAACCATCGCCACTACTTGCCTAAAACTAACCCTTAACATTAACCACTGACCCAAAAGTGAACTTTTTCCCAATTGGAGACATGGCTTTGGTCCCTAATTGGACAAGTCACCCCTGATTAACTGGTCTTAAGTCTGAAATTCCCCAATGTCCCCAAAAGTAGCCTCTGACAGATCACGTGCACACACAGAGAAAGGGCAGTATATCATTGCAGTAGAACACTGATTTCAGCAGTTTTCCCATTGTTTCATTATGTGCAGACTCAGTAAAATACAAACTTTCTTTACTCAATACTTGCACTAAGTCATCTAAATTTAACACTTAGTGTACAATTATTGCAAATTTTCAGTGTACGATTCTTGTCAGCTGTGGTCAGAATCTTATTTGGTGCCTTTTGATCCCATTTAGACACTTTAAAACTGCTATGAGAACTGATATTTGTACATAGCAGGTAATGATTTTCTGTTTTTTCATCAACAGCGATCTGGACATGTCCGAGTTCCTGATTAACCCCAATGCTGGGCCTTGCCGCTATGACCTCATCGCTGTTTCCAACCACTACGGCGGGATGGGTGGAGGCCACTGTAAGACTCGCCGCACATGTCGCAGAGCCGTTTAATAACCCTCCCCATCGGTTTACTGCTCTACTCATGCAGCTTAATATCACCATTAAACCCCCAAAACAAGACATGAGTGAGACCTCTGCTCAGCTTCATGTTTAATAGATGAGTTGTCTCTGTCCTCATCCTGTAATAGAGCTGTTAATGTGCTTTGATGAGTAGCCAGCGCTTCCATTTTTATTATAGCTGTGTGTTCCTTTGCAGCATCACCGGGAAATAAGCTGTGCAAATACAGTATTTATCATCACGCCTGAAAAGCAGTGATTGCAGAACGCTAACGAGCTTTATATTTGCATCAGTCATGACTTGTGTTTGCTGCTCTTTATCAGCTTTGTTTTACTCTGATGCTCACGACAGGCATTACAGCAGGGTTTGGCTGCATTTTTAAAGACAGATTTGCATATATAAGTGAAATTCTTACACTCTACCCATTTAAAACTGTGGAAGTTTTATTAAAGTTTAAGCGCTATACAACACCAAAACCAGTATGTAAAAGGATGCCTATTAAGAGGAGAGCATATGGAACACTATAGTAATGTCTCTTAATCTCTTCCTGTCCAGATACTGCTTATGCTAAAAACAAAGATGACGGAAAGTGGTACAACTTTGATGACAGCAGCGTGTCGCCTGCCAACGAAGATCAAATAGTGGTGAGTGTCCTCATTTTTTGGGAAAGCAAGGCATCAAGTTCTGCTCATTTATTCATCAGAAGCAGTTTTGCTGGACTCAGACTAGAATGCTTGAGTTCATCAAAGTAATTTACTGATTTCTCCATGACATCCGTCTGTGCTCATGCTAATTAAGTACTGAGGACTCTTTTCTGGGTTTTAGGGGTATTTTGTTGCGGTTAGATGGTTCAAATGTACAGTAATTGGCAAGTAGAAAAAAGTTAGTGATTCAAGCCAAAGATTCAGCTAATGTTAAGTCTTGTTAACATGAGTTGACAGTGGGGGGTGTTGGGTAAGTTTTTAAAGGCTTTTAAACCTCAGAAGCTAAAAGACACTTGCAGTATCTAGAGGATTGTTGGCAGCACTTAAAATAAAGACTTTGATGTTCCTTGCAGGTCACAGATGTTTCTTTCTGTTGTTCTGCCTGCATATGAAGTTTAAAAAGTTAAAGATTAATGAAGAAACATGTGCAATATCAAGCATGAATGTTACCGTTTGATGTATTGTATCCGGGTTAGGTAAAAGCTAACGCTAATGTCCACAAACAGTCCTTGGAGTCTGCTGTAATGAATGCAGCGTGACTCAGTATCATGATCACGTGTGCAGCAAATGATCTGTAAGTGAGCCAGCCCTAAGTAACTTCGGTGTGTGTGTGTGTGTGTGTGTGTGTGTGTGTCTGCAGTCCAAAGCAGGGTACGTGCTGTTCTACCAGCGCCAGGACACCGTGAAAGGCACTGGCTACTTCGCTCTCGACCGTGAGGAAGAGGAGGACGAGGAGGAGGAGGAAGAGGAGGGAGAAGAGGAGGAGAACGAAAATGAGGAGAGGCAGGAGAGGAAGGGAGCCTCGTCTGCTTTAGGAGCCTCATCTGCCGCAGCCGCCACCGTGTCCGCCTCCGCATCCGCCTCCGCATCCGCTTCTGCCTCCGCTTCTGCCTCTGCTTCTGCCTCCGCGTCTGCCTCTGCCTCTGCCTCTGCCTCGGCCTCGGCCTCCGCCTCCTCTGCTTCCGCTGCCCTGAGCGATGAGGAGGACTTGAACGAGAACCGGCGCAGGAAGAACGACAATGAGCAGGAAGACGAAGAGGAGGAGGAGGAGGAGGGGGAGGAAGAAGAAGAAGAAGAAGAAGGAGAAGAAGAAGAAGAGGAGGAAGAGGAGGAGGAAGAGGTGCCCAATCGAGACGTCACCATGAAAACCAACTGAGGCAAATGAAATAAATGGAGAGAGAGAGATTGGGATCTTTCCATCCAAAGCCATATGGACACACAGCATGGCAGCGGGCGCCACCAGTCCCACCCAGCCGCTCGGATTCGACCTCTCGACAGGCGGAGCCGCTGTGGGGATGAAGGCTGTTTGGTCAGAGTGCTGCCGGGGTACGCAACAACGCTAAAAAAAAAAAATAATCAGGGCCCTCTGTGGTTGGATCACTGTGTGTGTGTGTGTGTGTGTGTGTGTGTGTGCGCTCGTGCTCGTGTGAGAGTGTGTTGCCACGTCCATCCATTTACTTTTTCTAAAGGATTTAGCTCACCTGCTCTCTGAAAAGAGTCACTGAACGTCACCTGCGGACCGACTCCGAGGCTTCACGCTCCTCCGTGCGGCGCTATGAGTCTCCTCCTTTGCTTTTTGTTTTCCTTTGTTGTTCTTTTATAAATATATATATATATACATATATATATATATATATATATATATATATATATATGTTTTTGAGAGCGATGCATCATTGGCATATCATTTTTAGTATCATTTAGATCTTGTATATATTTTAAACACTGAATTCTATGTGGTTTCATGATGCGCTGAAACATTTTGAACTTGCACAATCACCAACCATCCACTTTTTTTTTCTTTTTTAAAAAAAAACTTTATTATTGCCAGACATACTGCAAATGTTCAATGATGACTCAGAGGGTTTTCTCACATTAAAAAAAAAAAAAAAAAGGTTAGGAAGCTGCCTTTAGTAAACCAGTGGTGAGACGCGTCTACCGTCTAGATTCAACGTAGGGAAGTGATGCCTGTAGCTGCGTGAGTTTATTAAGTGTCAAACAGCCAAATTGTCCTAGCTTTGTGCTGCTGCTACTGCTGCTGCTGCAATGATCCTGCATTTTTAGACAGACTATCAGTGTATCAGCATGAACCTTAATCTCTCAAGGTCCTGCTTTTCCCGTCTCTCTAGCCTCCTCTGTCGGAAATTACCGTAACCCTAAAATGAAGCAGGATCAAGACGTCATGGATTGGACTCCTGACAGACTCTGTAAGCGCATATCTTGAATTAGGAAATCATAGGGATTGTTCAGAAATCCTTCTTGTTCATATCTAGAAGCACTCTGTCTTAAATGGACATAGTGGGCATGAATTGAAAGTTACTCAGAGATCCAAATGTAAAAAAAAAAAACCAACCTTCTCTTCAGCTATCTCCGTAGGTGGTTTTTAAAGCTTTCTCCTTCTTCTTCATCATCATCATATTAGAGGCACTGCGAGATTAGGAACATGGGTGACTTCGCCGACATCAGATGGCACCGTCTTTTGTTTGGATCACCTCGGCCTTAAATTCTTAATCTCGGACCGGTCGCCTTTTTTGTTTGCACATCACAATCACGTGCCGTCTTCGTCTCACATCACCCCCCTCCCCCCCCTCTCCCCCTTTCATACACGAACACTCGAATGTCCATATTGTTTGTAAGACACTGCTTTTTATATCGCAGCCATGTTTTTTTTGTTTTTTGTTTTAAATCCACACAAGGGCCAGAATGTATGCTGAATGAAATGAACACTGACCAGATGTATGTGGTTGATGCCTTTTTTTTTGTGATTTTTTTCTTCATAGGGACAGATTTTTTTTCCTCTTTTTTTCTCTTTTCATGGCTCCCTTTCTTGGTTTGGTTGAATGTGATGAGTAATGCTGAATGCGCCCCCCCCCCCTTTTTTTTTTTCTTCCCCAGAGGTGGAAAATGCTTCTTTGTGGTCCTGAGCTTTGAGGAGGATGGGGAGGGAGGGAGACAAAAAAACAGAACTTTTTTTTTTTTCAGGGGGGTGAGTCCGTCTAAAAGGCCTTTCAGCTTTTGGGATCATGATACAGTGAAAATATTTTGTGGCAGATGGTTGCAGGATATTCCTCCATCAGTGCAACTCATGATGAAACTATTCTCCATGGTGGAGTGCGCCTCTTACGTTTTCTTTTTCTACCTGTTCTTTCCATTGTTAACAGCATTAGCGTACCTGTTGTTGCCTCAGAATATTAGACGCGCTCCAAGCCTTGACGAGCATCTCTGTGCTTCGACTTGAGTGGGCTTTTACTTCCTCAGCGCTGCCTTGCCTTTTGGGGGGCGACTCACCCCTCCCTCCACCTCCCCCTCTGCCTCCATCCTGACTGAGTGAGATGTGATTGCTACTATAGGCTTATACAATTCTGTACATAAGAGTTCACTCTGTGAGTGCACATTTGATAAAGTTTATTTATTTATATGTAAGCATTTAATAATAAACAGACAATATATTTAAAATCTTGACAAGACCTGAAATGTTGGGGTGGGAGGTGGGGATCTGTGGCTCCAGTCCACATAAACACACTAGTTTGCGAAGTCTTGCCTGTGCTCTTGTCAGGGAGGGAATATTTTTAAGAAAACAAAACTAAGGATGGCTCTTGTTGATCTGGGACTTTTTTTGTAAAAAATAATCCAGACATCCTTGCATGATGACATTAAGGGGGTTTCCAGGTTTGGCTGCACTTGAGTTCACTTGGGTTTACATTTGAATTGTGCATGTGTATTTATACACAATCTTCAATAAAGTTGTGTAAAGCTTTCTGCGGGTCCTGCTCTGGTTTTCTTCACTGCGGTGTCTCTATCTGTGGCGTCTCTACAAATCTGCCAGTCAAAGCTTCCCCTGATGTGTTCTACTGTGTACTTCTCATGAATAATAGATGGTACACTTGTTAGTTACCTTCTTTACTCATGAAAAGAGAAATGATCTATCTCCCCTAATCAGTCTCAGAAAAACACCAAATTATTAGTATTGGTTCTGGTATGTAGACTATAATCAATATTTTAATTGCAAGTATAATGATGCAGAAAACCTTAACCTCCTGTTCTGCAGTGATCAATATTCATCAGCACTAGCATGTACTGACCATGCTGCATTCACTGTTAAATATATACTGTAAAGCTTTCAGCCTTGTATGAAGTGTTGATTTATTTATTTATTTTAGCAAGAATTGAAATGAGATGTGCCCTCCATTTTATCTTTGCCTCCACCTCAGTATGAGTAGCAGCAGCTGCAGACTGATCTGTGAGGAGGAACACGGTGTTCTCTCCGGGTTCTGACGGGTTCTCTGCCCGCTCACAGCTGGGAGGTTCCCCCTAGCAGCCTCCATGCTGCTGGCCAATAGGAGGCAGGAGAGGAGGGAGCGACAGTGTGCAGAGCAGTGCATCACTCGCTCAGAGGAAACTGAGACCAAATTCCCACCAGTCACTGGAAGTTATTGTCAAACCAGTGTCTCTCAAACTTTGTGACATCAAGGGCCCCTAAACTGACATAAATTAGAGCACGGACCCCCACTTGGTAAGATTTTTGCTTTTATATGATTTATTGTGTGAATGTATGAAATGAAATGAAATACCCATGGATACATTCTGCCTGTGTGTTACTTATGGACAGAATTGTAGTGAAAATAAATGATTCCCCCTGTTGCTGGGGAACCCCTCAGGGACCCCTAGGGTGTGCTAAACAGAATAATTTTTTAAGAATTGATAAAAGATTAAGATCATTCTGATTTTATTTTTATGATAGTCCCATTATTCACCTGAACCCACCTACCGGATGTGTAAACTACTCATCCATTCATAAATTGGTTCACCAACATAAAATTAATCACCAATAAGTTTAATGCTCAATAACTAATTTATGTAGAAAGATTGAAGCTTTTCACATCTGAGGCTGTGCTGCTGCTCTGTTTTGTATTCTGTGAATTAAATGTCTCGAGATCACAAATCATCTTAGGGTCTGTGACAGGTGAGGGCTGTTTTAAAAACTTTATATACTAATTTTTCACAGATTAATTTTCAAAAAGATAGATAATGCAAATAATGAATTGATGTAAAAAGTTAAGATTTTTTAGACATCTGTAAAAGCCACAGCAAGTTACTGTTTCAATATACAAAGGTGATTCAACTTAAACAGACATTTCTCATTGATTAGCTGTTGAGAGAAAAACAATAAGCCGCCTACAAATAATAAAATATGAAGTACTATATGTGAGAAACATTAAATGTACATGTAGCCTACTGTATCTTACTAGAATAGAAGTCACAACGTGCTTTACAATAAAATACAATAGAAACAAGCAAGCCAAAAAGTCACAAAACAAAACAAGTTAAAACAGGTTATAATCATTAATAGCTCTTTTTTAATTAAACAAATTAAATCTACAATATTTAATTTCAACAAGCCAGACAGGCCCTTTACCATCATTTCTTATAGTCACATAAAAAAATAAAAAAAATAATACAATTAAATAAAAACAACCAATAGTACACCAGAAATACATTTATGTTGCTCCAAATGAATCCATGTCTTTAAAGTGATGATCTGCAGGTACATGTCAACTTCTGGGTGAGTTCATTGTGATGAGTTGGATGCAGCCAGAGGATGGCGCACTCTGACCGGTTCTCTTTTACTGCTGATGTTCACCGGTCAGAAAAAACCCCGTCAGAGTGGGAGCTCTGTGTTTCCTCTCCTCTCTGGCCGCGCCTACACCCGTACTGACGTTCCCCGCGAATTTTATCCACGCCGCTCCGACTAATCCACTCATTTTTCCACACCTACCTGACATGCGGCGTTTGTGGAGGAAAAGGGAAGCAACGAAACGCGCATATCGTTCAGATGTGGACTCGTGGACATGTTTGCGGTGGAAACGGAGCGGATCGGATGACGGGACAACTTTCCTTCACGACGCAGAGACCGAAACAGACAACAATAGATTATAAAACAGTCTGCTGCAGTTGAGCTGCAAGGTGAAGAACTGTGTCAGGAACTAATGTGGATTTACTTCATTTTTACCTCAGATCCAACAAAATCCTGGTAATGTTTATATGGAATGAAAGCTGCGAATTTATTGTGACTTTTTGGTGATCTCATTTTAATCTGTGGCTCTGTATGCGCACGAGAAGGCTTTAGCATCCCTTGCTTTCCTCCCTGTATTTTTAAAAAAATGTCCATTTTATTTCATGTTAGTTAAAATGTGTAAATAATGTGTGCTTTGGATGATTTTTACACGTCATTGAATATTTTGATGTCTTGAGACAATAATATTTTTCGATCAGACTATAAATCGTTTTATTCGTTCGACTCATTATTATTCATAATAAATAATTTTAATCTTAATTATGTTTTAAATGAGAATCAATACCACAATCAGCTCTTTGTACTCTGACATTGCTGTAAATATCGCCTCTGCCTGCTCAGGAAATCCACGGAGAGCCTCTGCGTCCCTACCTGCCACTCTGTGTGACATTTTTACAGAGGTCATCTGAGGAGAACAGCGGGTGCAGGAAACGTGGGGAAGGTACAAGAGGTATTTTCCTCCCCCTTTCCGATTCTTTGGGTGGGGTTTTTGTCTGGCTTTATTGCGGCGGCCACGTTTTACGCGCACGCCATTTTCGTGCGCTTTTACGCACAGCAGCACTGAACCGAAAAAAGAGATTTAATTGAAACTGGAGTGGGGAGATCACGAAGAGGACGAAAGGGAGGCAAAGACACACCCGGGGGCCAAGCGCTGGTTGAGGTAGTAGTTTGTGCTGTTGATCGGGTTGTCATATTACCCCTTCTGGAGATGACTGCGCAATCTACTGCCTTGCCGGCGATGGTGACTTGCGACGGACGAATCAAACCGGATCAACGTTAAAGACTGAGCTCTGTATTGTTTCTAAACATTATAAACTGAATGGAAACGTCACATTCCTTTACAATTATAAAGTATCCATCAAAACGGATGTGCGTAAACTAACCAACTGTGGGAATGTCGATGGATATTTTCAACTGTAATGCATGAAAAGCTAAAAATATATCTGCTTTTTTATTACTGTTTCTTAAATAAAGTAATCCCAAAAAGGATGCATCACTTATGTTAGTGTTTTTTTCTCTCTCTCCAGGTTTTGTCTTAATTCATCTTTTTTTCAGGAGTGTCCTCAGGTTTAAAATAAAGCAGCAATGAGTATCTAAGTAAATTCAGGATGTAGTGAGTAAAACTTAATTGGGCACACTCACAAATACTTCTTTTGAAAATTAGAGAATTTCTTTCATATGTAAATGTTATTCATGGAGCTGGAACCAGCCGTGGACTTGTATAACATAATTAGTAGAAGTTATGCCAGTTTAGGGACTGTATGAACATTATTAGCAGGCAGGGGGGGTTCACAAACTGAGTTTTTTTTTTTTTTTTTTTGTATCATTTTTTGTGACAGTGAAGGAGAATTATTTTATATCATAAGAGAACACAACATTTGTTAATAAAAGCTCTCATCTTAGCAGAAAACAGTTAAATGTGTCAAAATCTATAATATGGGGTAAACAGGGTAGATATTTTTAGAGTTACTATGGGATATGGGAATGTTGTTGCAATTCTTTCAAACTAAAACATAAATGTTCATTCTCTCACATTTCACATAGTCTCTTAGAGGCAGGGCAGTAGAGGGTTTGGAAAAATGCACAAGCTGTTATTGCCCTCTAGCTGGCCTTATAATAAACCTAATGATTTAACAGTTGTACCAGTTTATATTATACAACAAAATGAGGATTCACCTGTTTCTCTCTACACTTCCTCTGCAGATATAATACAGACAATCAATCTTAGATAATAGCTTTTACCCCGGTTAACCCAATCATCATTAAGAACAGTGTCTGCTGGTGCTGGGTCCGCAGTAGTCTACACTGTACTGTATGAATCAACCCTGTTCTGTCAGAGTGGTTCCTGTGAAATGTTTGAGATTCAGTGAGCACTCTGTAGTTCCACTAATGAATCCCTCTGCTGTCCACTCACAAAGTCTCAACTAGTCTTTGGGAAGCCAGTGAAACCTTTCTGCTAGTTGCTTTCCCTTAAGAACAACCCAGAGAATACAAACAGCAACTATATTGATTAGCTCCTCATGCTCTTCTCTACTTATGTTTCTTTTTTGTTGGACAGATACGGAGAACTATCGATTTTGAGCGCTTACATATTGAGTTTAACCTCTACTTTACATTCTTTCTCTTCTTAATGACACACAATTGTACATTTCTTACATTGATCTTCAACATTTATTGTTTTTTTTTTCATTTCTGGAAAAGAAACACTGAAGGTAAACATTGCCTTTTTTCCTCCCCCAAAGTTAGAGTTGCACAAGGAAACATTAAAAATATTTCTTTTAGAGTTCATTAAGTTCTCTTTGTGTTATACAAAATGTACATTTCACATTCACAGACAGCGAGGTTGAGGGGGTAGCACAATGGTCACTTAAAACGGTTCCCCAGTGGGCTTCAAACTTCCTCTTGCTACAGAAAAACCTCTTCTCATTGTCCCATATTGAAACCAATTAACTAGAGAAAAAAAAACACACAACAGCAGTATAACTATGTCAAACTACAGCAACTTCAGAAAGGGGAAACCTACAGCCATAAGCTACACCGCTGAAGGGACAAAGTAAACCTTCAAGTCTAAGAGCATCCTGAACACAGTCAGTCACTCCCACGTATTTACAAATGTAGTGGAACCGATAACACCACTTTAAGGAACTAATCCACTTTTTCCCGCACCTCATAATTGAACCTGAGTTGATGTGCAGCTGTTGGGTGGCACAATAGGATGAGAAAATAAATGATATAGTCACTCTTTCACATTCATCGAAGAGAAAAAGGCTTAATGATGGGTAGAAGGATGAACATTCAACACATATTCCGACTCTCTGCCTGTTCAGACGTTGTCTTAATGTGTTCACAGTCCAAAACATCACTCTGTACTGTCAAGTCTGGCTGTTTGGAAAACTGTGACTCATGCTAAGACAAATCTCGGGTGGTGTCAGGACAATTTGAACTTAAAAAGATCCACAAATAAAATCAGAAAAATTAAAAAAAAACAAAAAAACAGGCTTTCAATACATAGATAACTAACAGCCAGATAGCTTATTTGATGGAAAAACAGCAACAGGTACATAACAATGACATGTAATATATGAAACATTTCTTTCATGGAATGTACAGGAGGAAAAATGCACCATATGATCTTCAGGTAAATGTAAATGACTGTTGCTTGGAGGAATGTAGATCGACATCATCGTCAACTACAACAAAAAGTAAAGATGATAAATATCCAAAGCAACACAATGGCACATACATATCATGTGATCTAACAATGGCTTCCTCATCCTGGCACTGCACACTTTCCAAATGAGCATCTTTGGATTCATTCATTCACCTGCTATCCCTGTTTTATGAAAGGAGGAGATTCTCACTTTGCAGGCCAAGTTTTTACATTAAAGTAAACCAGTGCTACTCCCAAACTCTATATATCCACTCCAACGGCTTCTACAAAACATGCAGTTTGCAGGGTTCATTTCATGCTGACAGAAATTTCTCCTCAACATGGTAGTCAGACTTTTTTTTTCTAAAATGAACCTTTTTTTCTACTGAATTGACTCTACCTCTCATCTCCTGCATCTTAACCCGATGCAGCTGGCAGAGCAGCGCAGCCTGTATGGATACAGAATAATAATGTAGGGAAGGGCCGTAAACACACACATGCACATCACTTTCTGAGGTCATGACAGGAATCTCGACGGTCGCTTTTCTATCTGAAATCTGGTGACTGATCTCAAAAAAAGAGGATTTTCTTAGTTTCATTACCTTCCTTCATAATCACCTTTTAGAATAATTAGCATAAAGCTATAAGATAAAGGAAAAACAACCTCATAATTCTATGTATGTGTGGTCTCTGCACGGTTACAAACAAATAACATCGTCACTAATTCTTCCAATACGTTACGGAAACACAAATTCGGTCCATATAAAAAAACAAACAGCAGTGTAAAACATTGCACTGTTAGTCATGATCCCAGGCCTACAATATGTCACTGCATGCACCGACACACAGTAAATAGCTACATCCAAACACGGTACATCGTTATTCCCAAATCTGCAGGTCAAACGTCTTCAGCTAGTAAAACATGCCAAACATGTTAAAGCAAAAGAAAGATTTTTTTTAACTTGAAGTATTTGTTCAGCTCATTTTTGATTGTATATCATGATTTTTTTTAACTGAATTTAATTCTCCTCCCTGCTGCAGGGAATATTTGCCTTACCACCCCTCCCAATATCGCAGCTCCTCAGTGACTGATGGGTGTCAGCCTAAAGTGCATCTACACTGATGTCCAAGTCATTTCATCTAGTGTCCAGTTTTTCAATATAGGAATTTATAAAAGGTAAATATTCACTGCTTCTACTTCTTTCAGAGTACATATTAGCATGTATATTATATTGCATTAAAGCTGCACTAATTCATATTTTTATATTAACAATCAATCAAATCGCTATGATACTCATAGTGACAAAAGCAAAGAGAGTCTTCATGACATTTTTGTTAGCGCACCATTTTAGCGTTTTGGTTTAATGTCCCTGCGACTTTACTGTTTTGGTTGAGTCTCACAGCTCTCATCAGCAAAGTAGATATGACACCTCCAAAATCAACATCTTTGCTGTTCCCCTCAACTGTGTGTAGTTTGTGTTAGTGTCTTTTTAGCTCATTGTTTATTGTCTATGGCTTGAAACTTTCATTGTAAAGCTAACTGCAAACAACCTCATTTGCTTGATCAAATTAAAGACACGTTTCCAGGAAAAAAACCTAACATCAGATTAAATGACTTGACACAGTGAACGTATTTCTTGCATGTACAGCTTTTAAAATGATGCAAGTTTCATTAACCTTATCAAAAAATGTTCAGAAACCTTTTTTTTTGTCAAACTATATCCTTGGAATTGATAGAGGGATGCTCAGATTTCTCACTCAACAGTAAAAACTGATTTGTGAAACAGATGAAATACGCCCCTCGGCTTTTCATGTGATGTACCATTTCAGCCACTCTGGGCTCTTGCTGACCAAAGGCCTCCCAAAATGATGAACAGCAATGCAGGTTCCAGCCAAAATCTCAGTGCTGCAATCAGTCTGTAATCTGTAAAGCAATCTGGAAGCAGTTCTTCAGCGAGTGAATCCTTTCAAAGCCACACTGTGGCTAAACAGAAAACGCAGCTGACCTGTCAGCTCGGTCCATGGGCACAAGACGAAGGAGGTAATTTTTTTTTTTTTATAAACAAGTTGACTGTACAGCATATGGGAAGAAAAGAGGACTAAAAGAGAGGAGAGAAAGAGAAACAGACAAGTTTACAGCACTGCAAGAGAGGGAAGGAGAAGAAAGAAATCTGTCTTTTCTTCACTTTGGAAGAGCATTCAACCATTTCAGCTTTCATATGTCTGCAGAAGTTCAGGAACAGTCAACCTCCATCATCCTATTTAACTCCAAAGATTGTTCCTCCATCATCGACTGCAGTTCCCCTGAGCAGCCACATTTGGTAGTTGACCAATCCTGAACTCCTACAGAGACATGAAATACCATCTAAATGTTCTACTTGACTTTAGTCCAAGTAAGAAAACAACTGTGCAAACAGCACCGGGGGAACTGAAAGGGGGGGTACTGAGATCAGGATCGATCCTGTTAGTTTAAGAGCCGAACAGGCCCTTCTAGTCCTCATGGGTTCATCTTCAGGGCTGACGGTTGCCGTACATCAGTGGTATGATGAAGACCGAGATGTCGTCTCCAGAGCCCAGGCGCTCGTTGGTGATCCTCCAGCCTCTATCCCTCAGGACGCCGCGAGCTCGCATCACCAGGTCCTGTGCTGCCATTGTATACCTGACCAGCGGAGGGAACAGCAATGAAGCATTCAATTTCCATAGAGAGAGAAAGAAAGGAAGAAAGCATCCCACCTGTGCAGATCATCAGGGTCGCAGTTGGCCAGGAAGCTGGTGACGGCTTCGGCCACTTCTTGGTTGGAGAGGACGTCCCACAAGCCGTCGGTTCCCATCACCAGAACATCGTCAGCCCCGTGCTCATACTGTGTCAGGTTATACACCTTCACCTGCAGGCCCAAACACAAAGCATGAAGGATTTCAGTTTGAATTGACTCATTTTTCTCTTGCTTAAAAAGGTAATTCTTGTATTTTTATATAATCTAATATGTTCTTTGGGTGCGAGTATGGAGTTAAGTAAGGTTTTTATTCAAGTATATCGAGGGTATTTTGTCAAGGGTAAAATGAACTGCTACTGTTTAATGATGATTATGTCAACAACAACCAATTAGAACTTGAAATTATAACTTTACACCAAAGTGAAAGATTTTTTTGAGTGGCTGCAAAGATCAAGTACATTCAGTTAAAGCGGCTTAAGTTTCGCAACTATACTGATGCATTCAATACTCAATGCAGCTTTCATTCACTGAGAGCATCTTGAGAAACCACTCGAGTCTTTGGCGAGAGGTGAGAGTAATGTTTGAGAGAAAAAGACAGACACAGACGGAAAAACAGTGCTGAGAGCCGTTAAGTCTTCAGCGTGAACCAGCTATGAACCCTGGTATTAATGAATAAAAGATCAAGCAGCAGAGCTCCGGGAGGAAAAAAAAAAAAAAGCAAAACTTTATAAGACAAACTACATCAGGAGATGAAAGCGCTTTGAAACCAGCTCCAGACAGACAGGCAGACAGGCAGATAGGTGAGCTCAAGTTCCTCTGCTGCCGATGACCTTGTTCAGACAGAGAAGCTGCAAAATGCTATTTCCCTGAGACTGTAGTGCAGTTATGATGGCAGGAAAAGAAGCATAAGTCAAATACAGGACACATTTCCTCTCATTTACGACAGAGAGGAAAGACAGAAGAAGGAAAGACTGATTGAACTACTGATTTGAATAATTAAGAAATCAATTGATTGAGATTGTAACTGTATCAGCTACAGGAAACAGTCCATGGGTTTAAGGAGATAGACACTGACACGTTAGCCCACAATCCTTCATGCTTGTAAATCCTTAGGATGAAAAAATGAAGTACAGTCTAACCGCTGATGAAACTAAGACTCCATGTGCTTTTAAATGGTGTGAGCACCAGAAAAGGGACATTTTTGTGATATTCAGCTGAAACGACAGAGAAAGGAATCAGACTTTTGCTGCCAGAATGTATGAACTGGTAGGGTAACAGAGCATTACAAGAATGTCTAATAAGACAAGGTGCTCATGAGTGCATGTCAGTTCCTTTTAAAAGGCATGGATGATTTGTAGCTAGGTGAACCTGAAATGACCCAGATGCAACAAAAAAAAAGTTGAAGTTACATTTCAAAGTGCACCCTTTTCAAAAAAAAGGCAACTTAAGTTTACTTTTCAAGTCTTCAAATACTGGAAGTTTGTCAGAAGGTAATACGCAGTGCTAGCTCTTACCTCGGGGCAACAGGAAAGGAATGGCTTGATGTAAATGTTGGAGTCATGAACTTTGAGGTCATGGTCACCGAGCCCGCGGGTCACACCGATGGTTGCCAACACTCGAGCCTGAAAAACATGCAGTTAGATTTCTTTTAGTTAGTTAGATTAAAGGAGGTACTTCATACTTTTTGTGATTTTCTGTCAAATGGTGTTATACTGTTGTACATCTATGTTAAACACAGTCCAACGTCCAATACTTTAGGTTAACACGTTAAATGGTCCCTGAAAGACAAAAGCCCTGGCCCTGTTTGTAAAGTCAACCTCTACTTCCCCATCTACTTCCACTGCCTTTGTTGCTATGGTTGTTGCTAAGGTTTTTCCACAGGTTGTTTGCATCGCCAACTTGCGTATTTCGGATTAAATTTGGGTTCAAACATGCACAGATGTATACGAGAAGTTTCCATTTCGAGTAAAGAAAGAAAAATCTCCTACTAGTTTATGTAGCCTCTGGGAGCTAACCAATCACAACAGAGTAGGGAGGAACCTTAAAGAGACAGGAGCTAAAACAGCCTGTTTCTGACGGAGGCTGAAATGAGGGACTGCATAAAGGGCCACTAAAAACTTAAATAAGGAGTTTTTTGTACTGTTAATCATAAAAAGACATTTTAGTAGTGCCCCAGAATAAAAATTTAGAACTGGAAATGTGCATGATATGTCCTCTTTAGAGACAAACGTTTGGTATTTACTACTAGGGCTGGGCCGATATGCTTTTGTGCCAATTCGATTCTCTAACGATTTTTGGGTCCCGATTAGATTTAAATTGCGATTCTGATTAAACAAGTATTACGATTTTATATTTCAATTATTGTGATTTTATTTCCTTAAACAAGAACAGGTTGAACCAAACACTTACAGTAATAATACATCATAAGTCATATTTACAAAAAACTGTACACATCACATCAGTTTGTGAGATTTATTTTTAAAACTGTGCACCTGCCCTCATAAAAAACATTCTCATCTGCCAACATCTTACAATAAACTAAACTGCTACATTTAGCTGGTCTTTAGAAAATTAAAAAAAAATTAAAAAAAAAAAATAAATAAATAAAAATCGCCAGAAAAAAATCGATTTTTTGGCCAAGCCCTATTTACTACCAATTATCTAACTTCAAATACTTTCATATAGTAGATGCTTACTACTGCCCCCTTCACTGCCAACAAACATATGGATGTAAACATGGTCTATGACAGTCTGACAGTAGCCACAATGGCAGTGTCTGTTAACTGTCAACCTGCCGATGTACGACACTGGGTGGGCGGTGGAGCTGGTGCTAACTGCTCACATTACATTGTGTTGACATATAGCTACAGTATGTGTTTTAGGTGTGTTTTACTACTGGCACATTAGTCTTATTCCAGATACATTGGGAAATGTAGATGTCTCAATATTAAGATGAGATTTTGCCCGTGCAGTCTGACAGAATGAAAATCAACGAACACATTAGCACTAAATTAGGTTAGGTCTGCCATAAAACTCAAATCGCTCAACAAATTTCACAATTCATGAGACTGTTCAGAGCTTTGTAAAATAGCAATAAGCCCAGAGACATACACGGTTTTTCAGTTCCTTTAATTATCAAATTCCTTGTCAGTATTTTTCCACTCTTTCATGCCTGTGTGAAAATCCTTTGCTTTTGCTCCCCTTTTGAATTCAACGGCTATTCATCAGACAACAATGGCGCTGTGTGGTTGACAGATGCTGTGCTCCTTTCTGATAGACTTTCTCGTTATGTCTCTCATTGCATCAAACTGAATTGATTGAAAATATGAGACAAACTGACATGACTGAGAGTTTTGAAGTGTGTTGTGCAATTTATTTGGTGGAGTGTGTTTCCAGTTTCGGTCTCTTCTCTCTCATCTCTCCCCAGCTGTCCCAGTGGGGATTAACTTCACTTCTCAGAGAGACGACTGTCATCTCCCGACTGGTGTGTGTCTGTGTGAATGTCTGTGTGTGTGTTAGATGTAACTATTGGAGTGAAACCGATGGACCGCCTCCTTTCTCAAGTGTGTGTGCGCCGCATTGACTCACATGCACAATGTGTTACTTGCACATCAGAGACCAAGTGTTCGCCCACTGTCTGGGTGGCTGGCAGGCATGTAGTGTGTTGGTGCGTGTGTGTGTGTGTGTGTGTGTGTGTGTGTGTGTGTGTGTGACACTGATCTTAGAGCAAGTGATTTACTGTTTCCTCTGAAGTTGTGAATTCCAGAGCAGATACACACTCTCTTACCTTTTTCCCTTCGCCATATATTAGTGGAAATTTGAGATCTTCATCCTCAATTGTCTTATAGGCCCTGTGTTTGAGGAGAGAAAAGAAAAACAAAAAAGCAGTGAATGTATATTTTCTCTCTCGTCTTTCTTTCTGTCTGACACACAAGTATACAGTATACACACTATGAAAAAATAAGTACATAAGAGGAGTGAGATGAACAAAAGGAAACTTTGGAGATCTCTTTTAATAAAACTTTTAAAAATATTTTCCCTGTGTCACGCTGGACCCGGGAGCAATTTTGGTCCAGTGATTTTCTCTCTTACTGGTAGAGACACCTACTGGGGAAATTCAAACATAATTATGTAATTTGTGAGAATATTCAATGTAGCTGCACTAAACATATTTTTTCAATTCAAACGATTATGTGTAATTTTGAGACCTGTACACATGACTAACATTTAAGCAAGCGGAGCATTTTAGCATCTTTTAGCTTTAATGTTTTGGTTGCCTTCACCACTCTCGTCCTTTTTCAGCTAAAAAAACAGTAATAGAGCCACTGTACTCTACCTATCCATCACTCAGTGCTAGCAAGACAAAGTTAGCATTTAGCTAGTGAACACAGTGGAGCATTCAGCAGCTCAAGAGACAGATCTTTTTCTCTGAAGTTGGCAGAGACCAAAATAGAGTTGACTATTGGACTTACTTGTTTACACATATTAATATGTTTACACACATTACCTTTATAATTGGTTTTATAGTTAATTGGTTTCAGAATGTGCAGCTAAAAATGAGCTAGCTGGCTAACACTGTCACATTTAGAGAGATGCTGATTTAAAAAGTTGACAACACTGTACTGAATTACTAGTCTTGTGTTTACAGCCTGTTCTGCTTAAGTGCCATAAAAAAAACAAAAAGAAAATTAAAGCTACTTTAAGTTCATGACTATAGCTATGTCCCAATTCAGGGGCTGCATCCTTTAAAGGACGCTGCCTTTGCAGCCTCTGAAGGCGACTCTGGAGGTCCCTCCGTAGGGAGCATCAACCGTTATTATTTCAGGACTGAGCAGCAGCTTGCAAAAGATCTTGGGATATGGGAGGCCGCGAAGAATAGTAGCGGTGCATCCTCCAAAAAGAGGGAAAAGAAGGCCGCATTTGTAGGCTGCATTCGAAGGAGCCTTCGAATTGGGACAGCCTTCGCACGGTGTTGTGACATAATCAGCCTTCAAATGCGTCCTTTGAAGGATGCAGCCCCTGAATTGGGACACAGCTTATGTGTAAATGCATATTTTTTATAGTGCTGTCATCATTATTAAAAGGTTATCCTACAATTTATTGTCACACTTTCATATATTTTCACACTTTCCACAGAAAAATAAAAAAAACATGAAATATTCAATATTTTAGCCCCTAGTGTGAGGTGAGCTCCAAATATAAAGAATCCCACACTATCTGTAATACAACTTCACATCACACAGTGCTGTGTTATGTTTTGAGACTTTAAAAAGCTCCAGAGCCACAAAAGACATTACCCAACTGTTGTTCTTCTTCTAATTTTCCCACAGTTTTTAATTTCGCTTGTGTCTTGTTACAAATGACTCTCTCCAGAGTGTAATAACAAGTGCTTTTGCTGCTAAAAAAACTGTAGTCAGAGAAAGCAAAGCGAGGGTTGGGATCTTAGAATACACAAGCAAACAACACAAGGTTCACAAGTGCACAAATGGAGGCAGAAGATCTGAAAAGGCACTTAGAAGTGGAGCTTTGATGTCAGACTGAAAGACTCCATCGCCAACGCTGATGTACTTAAACTTGCTAGATTAGACTTGGCAGAGAATATCAACAGCTTCAAAAGGCTTCAAATCTGACCACGTTTTTCTCTGTCTGTCAGGCCATGTCTCTCTCTTTTGCCATTTGTCTGTCTCACAACTGAGACGTGTACTTTTCCCGACCCAAAAACATAAAACTCTATCAGTCTCGTTTTTTTGAGAGGTGGAGATACAACTTCTTTAACCACCGCACACACTCTGATAAACAACAGTCAGTCACACACTGTACTCATTTATCATACCACTATTTCATAGGGTTGCTCATTTAAAGTGCATGCTTTTTTCCAGTATTGCAGAGTTTGAATGATCTGTTTAGAGATGAGAAAATGAGTCGACAGGAAATTAATTTGCAACTATTGTGATCATTTGCAGATAAGAGACTATGTAAGACAACACCTGCAACTTATAGAGGCTCCAGTCTTGATGGATGCCTCCGACTTTCATCACGCTCAGAAAATCAATTTCTTCAATCAGTCAAATTGATTTTACTCTAATAAAAACAAAGTAGGAAAAAGAATTGGACAGTCTCTGGAAAGGAAGCTTGAAGCATGTCTATCAAAATTAGCTTGCTCACGTTTCTAAAATGTGAGGATTTGCTGCTTTATCTCTGTTTTATATTCATGTAAATTGAGCATCTTTTAGTTTTGGACTGCTGGGAGGACAAAAGCCTCTTGGAACATGTGTTTGGCATTTTTCCTATTCCAAAAACTAAATGATTAAAATTACACATTTAATTGTGTCCTCTCAGGAGCTCCTGTATTTTTGGTACCATCCATTTCCAACTTTTGAAATGATACCCAGTCCTGCCGAGAAACTGCTCCGAACTCCAAACTACATCCTGAGAAATGTAACAGTAGTCCGTATTGTACAGTGGCACATGTTGGCAAGAATATATCTGCTTCTGATGGGCGGTCTTATGGTGAAATATACATCACACACCACAATTCACACAAAGTATGCTCCTGTTTGTGTATGTGTGTGTCAGTCTGAGAAAGTCAGTAAAAGCACGTCTCATTACTGGCTTCTACTGAAGCCACATTAAAACAGCATGGTGTCTTGCTAACCCACATAGCACTGCACACACTGTGCGGGACCATCTCTGCCGTATCATTATATCATATCAGGTTAGGCTGCTCCCTCATTAGCTCTATGCTGGTCTCTTTAAAGTGTGAGTGTGAGCAGCAGTTAAAAGAGGGGGAAGAAGATGTAGAAGTAGAGATACAGACCACACTGCGACCAACACATTCAAATTTTGTTGATTTCGATTGCTGTTTCATTCAAGTTTTCATAAAACGTCGAGTAACAGCACACATTTTCATGTTTATTGGTGTGGAAAAGAGAGAAAATGAAAGAGACAGAGGGGACTCTTACCAGCCGTTCATGGTGAAGTCTCTGTAGAGCATTCTCTTGCCCACCTCCTTCCTCTGAACTCTCCTGGGAAATTCCAGGTGCGTGAACTCGTTTCCTAACAGGTGAGGCTGCATGAAACCCTGCAGGGCAGACAACGATGACCTTCATGTCAATCAACAGGGGAATAAGCATGTGGCTGATTTGCATAAAACAGTCTTCACTTAAGGAGATTTGAGCACAGTAACATTTTTAATTTGAGCCTTAAAAATCTGATAATATATCTGCTAGTTCAATAAAACACACAACATAAACATGCACTTCAACAGATTCCTTAAATTTGGTTATTGAAGAATTGTGACCAAACTGTGTAGTGAGTGGTCTATTTTATATATATATGTATGTACTACATATATACTGTACATATATATCGGTAGACACACAGCAACTAAATGCTAACACTCCTCCACCGCTACTGTTGAGAGCCAGCTGAAGAAGAGTGGAATTCAGCACTGAGCTTTTCACCGCTAAAGAGGCAACAACCTTGAGACATGTATTTATGAAATCAAAAGGAAACATTGAACTGCAGAATTCTTGTTTACTGCCACTGACTATAAAAAGGTCAATCACAGCCAGTTATTCTTGGCTGACGAGCTTGGTGAGTGTTGGCTGATTTAGTGTTGTACAACTCTAAAGGACATCGGTGGGTTTTCTGATTGTGTTATTTGAACACAGTGAAAAAACAACATAGAGAATAACCAGTTCAGGTGAGTGAGGTCTCAAGAGTTAGTACTTTCAGTTAGGATGGTATAGATTTGTATGATGAACCTTATTACATATGCTTAATACTTGTCAAGATTCAGATTACACTCAATGCTATTATGCAACAACGCTGTACTTTTGAGTGAAGAGACTCAGATCATTTCTTGCATAGAACATAGGTTTTCTATATAAAAATCAATACACAATTTTCTTACCAGGAACTGGAGTCGCTGCCGTTCTGACTCTGGTGTGAACTCTGTCGAGATTGGAATGATCTCATTGTTTCTAATAATGATAGCCCTGTAGAGAGAGAGAGAGAGAGAGAGAGAGAGGAAAAAGGTAGAAATGTACTGTAAATCCACCCTTACATTTAACATAATGAGCAGCCCCATCTGACTCTGCCCCGGCATGTCGATGTGCTGACATATACTGTATCACCAGCTCCCTAGGGGCCTTCACAGAGCTTTTAACTAGGAACATACACACCTGCTGTCACCTGCGTTCCCAACATATAGTTTCCCAAGCAGGTACACCACTGTGAGAGCGGTGCATCCTCCTGTGATGTTATAGCCGTGCTTCTCCCGCTCAATCTGGGCATCCTGGGAGAGACAGAGAAAGAGGCAAATTTAAATACTGTATATAGTCTGAGCCTTTTCTGTTCAATACCTCTCATAAATATTCATTAATATGACTGCCCAGACCCAGTAGAAAAGGATAGAAAAAAACTAAAGGAAAATGAGCAAAAGGAGCAAAGTAAGAAAACTTTTCAGAGGGCGGTGTGGGCATCGTTGTAGACTATTGATCGGTTTAACCTGAACCTTTTGTTGACCGCATGTCAGTAAACAAGAATGTGTGTTGTGCATAAATAATGTAGTTGGTGATATGTGAGAAGGTTTGTGACTTGACTTTGCATGTCCAGCACATTCTGCCTAGTGGATTTGTCTGTCCATGTCAAAAGGTGTATTCATGTATTGGTTTCCTTTTATCCTTTTTCTGTCTCAAACCTTCTACATCAGGAATATAACATTATATTTTTCCACATTTTCACACAGAGTTGCAGGTTTGTACAGAAACTCTGCAGACAGAGCTCTCTGCAGAGTAGCTTTCTCCTGCAGCCTTTACATGGTTGACATCTTCCTACAGGGGCCGCAGCTTTAACTGATGCAGCGATAATCTTCTACAAAGGATGTCCAATCAAGTGTAAGAGTGCTTCCTTTCACTTGGAGAAGGGGTGGCGAGGGGTTGATCTGAGAAGAGCTTTCTTTGTGGGTTTTTTTTTTTTTTTTTTTAAGTCTCAGTGCCACATGGTGCAGCATGACTGTTTACTATTGCCATCTAGTGGTGATACTGCACAGACTTGTAAAAGCATCTTTTCTTAAAGCAAATTAGAAGAAGTGTACAATACAATATAGTGACAAGGAAATGCACAGCTGGACAGAATGAAAAAAACTATGACAGGGACATACTTTTCTCTGGTTTTTAATGAAACATTTTTGGCTCAACTTTCACAGATGCATATTTTCCTCTATAATAAACTAAATATTCAGCTACATGCCTTTAATTCAACAGAAACTAATTAGAGATGTATTTAGCCAGACAGTGCTTCTGTACTAAACAGAACAGCAGAAATATGCAGTATAATGGGTATGTGTATAGTTCATTGACGAGTAGCCAGGGGGCATGATTTCAGGCCAGACGCTTCCAATCCATCTAAATAAACTCTAAAATGAGAAAGCATAATGCTGTGGTCTGAATATAATCAGTGTGTGCTTATTTTTGTCAGTGTGTGTGCCTTCTTGTTCTCTGGACAGTGTATCATTGTGTGGGTAAGTAAACCA